>NC_143136.1:23465833-23770000 GCF_059928025.1 Delphinapterus leucas | reverse complement strand
TTCTTTTTTTTATCTAATCAGCCACGACATGGCATGTTTTTGATTAGAGCATTTAGTCTATTGACATTTAAAGTGAACATTGATGGATAAGTACTTATTCCAATTTTGTTACTTGTTTTCTGGTTGTTTCTGTGGTTCTTCTCTGTTCTTTTTTAATTTCTTCCCTTATGATTTTATGATCTTCCTTATTTGTATGCTTGTGTTCCTTTCTCTCTAGCTTTGTATATCCGTTGTAGGTTTTTGATTTGTGGTTACTATGGGGTTCATGTATGTTGACCTATATCTACTTGTTTTAAACTGGTAGTCATTTACTTCAAATACATTCTAAAAGTTCTACATTGTTTTACTCCCCTCCCCAACATTTTCTGTTTTTGATGTCCTATTTTACATCTTCATGTTTTCCCCTTCACTGTTAAGACCCTTTAACATTTCTTTTAAGGTCAGTTTGGTATTCATTAACTCTCTTAGTTTTTGTCTGTCTGAGAAGTTTTTTCCTCTACTTCCATTTTAAATGATAATCTTGCCTGGTGGAGTATCATAGTTTGTCGGTTTTTCTCTTTCAGCACGTAAATATATCATGCCCTTCTCTTTTGGCCTGCAAACTTTCTCCAGAAAAATCAACTGATAGCCATGTGGGGGTTCCCTTATACGTGACTCTTTGTTTTTCTCATAATGCCTTTAGGATTGTCTCTTTATGTTTAACTTTTGCCATTTTAATTATAATATGTCTTGCTGTGCTTCCTTTTGGAATCATCTTTTTTGGGGACTCTCTGTGCTTCTTGTACCTTGATACTGTTTCCTTCATCAGATTTGGGAAATTTTCATCCATAATTTCATCAAATACATTTTTGACCCTTTTCTCGCTCTCTTCTCCAGGGACCCCTATAATGTGAATGTTGGTCTGCTTGATATTGTCATAAAAGTTCCTTAAACTGTTCTCATTTTTAAAATTTTTCTTTTTGCTGTTTTCATTGGGTGATTTTCATTATCCTATCTTCCAGATCACTTACGTGTTCTTCTCTATCACCTAGTCTACTTTAAATTCTTTCTAGTGTGTTTTTCATTTCAGTTATTGTATTTTTCAGTTCTGACTAGTTTCTTATTAAAGTCCTCACCATGTTCATCTATTCTTTTCTCTAGTTCATTTAGCATTCTTATTACTAATCCTTTGAACTTTTTACTCTGGTAAATTGTTTATGTCTGTTTCATTAATTGTTTTTTCAGGTTTTTGTTGTTCTTTCTTTTGAAAAAAAATTTCTCTGTTTTCTCATTTTGCTTAATTTCTCCATCTTTATGAAATTAGTTCAAACAGTTAGTTACATATTCCTGTCCTTCTGTGGGAATATCCCTATATTGTCTGCATGTGTCCAATGGCTTTGGTGGCAGAGCTGAATCTGAAGTGAGCAGAAGTCATGTCATCAGTCAGTGTGTGCTAGCAGCCATCACATCGATAGTAGGTAGGACTGGAGATGGAAGAGCTAGGACCAGAGCCAGATGTTAGCTGGGGCTTCTTTTCTGCTCCATAGCCAACACCACCATATCGGGGGTGGGTTGAATCCCATGTTGCTGGAGCAGAAGCCCTGGTGTTCATGTCTGATCTGGTTCTGTTCCCTCGAAGTGTGTGCTTTCTGCCCCAAGCATTGACATGTTCAGTCCAGAGAGGAGCATTGCTGGGACAAGAGGGGCTGGAGCAGGAGCTTGGCATGGGCTGACGTGCAGGCTGGGGTGGTCCCAGCACCAGTCAGAGCTCCAGAACACTCCTGATCTGCTGTCCCTCACGAATGCCAGTAATGGCTTCTTTTGCCCCTTTCAGATGCTGTGTCAGGTCTGAGTCAACTCCTTCCCCCACAACTCCATACCTTCCTTAGAAGTGGCAGCCTCTGCCCTAGTGGGGAACTGCATTATAGAGCAAGAGGGGCCAGAGCAGGTGCTTGGCATGGGCTGGGGCATGTGGTAGGGTGGTCCTGGTACCAGTCAGAGCTCCAGACCACTCCTCATCTCCTATCCTTATGAACAGCAGTAATGTTTGCCCTCACTCCATTTGGATGCTCTGTCAGGTCTGAGCTGGCTCCGTCCCCCACATCTGTGCACTCTCCTTGCCTGTGGCAGCCTTCAACCTAGTGTGTAACTGCACCATGGAGCAAGAGGGACGGGAGCCAGTTCTCAGCTGAAGCTGAGGATCCTGCTGGGGAGGTTGTGGGAAACTGGCCCAAGTCCTGGGGCAGTTTCAGTCTGCTTCCTCTGCCTTGTTTTGGGAGTAAGCAAGCATGTGTGCACTTTTCACAAGCAGAGTCTCAGTTTCTTACAGTCCCACTGTCAGTCTCACTGGTTTTCAAACCAGCTAAGGGGACTTGTCCTCTTGGCGTCATACCCCAGGGCTGGGACACCCAATACAGGGTTTCAACTGCCCACCCCCCAGGAAGGGTTGCCAAGCCTGTGTAATCTCGCTCCTCTTCTGTGTCCCCTCCTAGGGGCTCAGGTACCGATCTGATCACTTCCCTTACCTTCCTACCTGACTACGTCTGGATCTTTCTTACAGTGTTGTTTGTGTAAGAGTCTTTCTGCCAGTCTCCAGTTTGTTTTCAATGAGAATCGCTCCACATGTTGATGAATTTTTGATGTGTTCATGGTGGTTGGTGAGCTCCACATCCTCCTGCTCTGCCATCTTGATCTCCTCCCGGTGACCACTGTTAAGATTCTTGCTCTCTCTGTCTCTCTCTAAAAATGTTTCAAAGATACATTAGCACTTACCTATGTAGAACCTTTTTTATTTTATAAAAATGGAATGATTTTCCTTATATGCTATTCTGTAAATGTTTTAAGTTAATAATATAGAGTTAATTTTGTATAAGTATATATAAATTTAGAGTGATATTCAAAATATTTGACAACCATTAGAGCATAAGCACTGACCAATCAGAATGGATGCTGGATGTAGGGTGGGAGAATGGTCCTGGAGCCCCAGGTGTGCCAGAAATTACCTTAATTAGGCAATAAAATGAATAAGTCAGGGGCAGGGGTTGTACCCATAGAAGGAGCTAGAATGTGGGGGTGAGAGGAATATGGAGTATGTGCTCAGGGTATCAGCTGTTTTCCAAGTAGTATGAATATCTTTCAGTATTTTAACAACTGACAGGGCCATACTGGTGTGCTAGGGTTATATCAGCACTGCATGTACCTCATTCTATTTAAAGGTAGTACACCAGAGTAGTACTATAATTTTTAAAGTAAATCAAGGTACTGATGCACAGTTAGATTGCTTTTAATATCTTATATTGTAAGAAATGCTGTGTATTAGAAAACAAAAGCAAATCACAAAAACAAATAAATAAAAAACATAAACAGAAAAGAAAACTTGTGTATGTAATCTGGTGAAACTTTGTGAGAATATCCACAAGGCAAATTCCTAGCTGTGGAATTACCAAGTCAATTTTTATTTCGATAGATATTTCTTTGAAAAGTCAAATCAGTTTACACTCACTCCAGGTGAGACAATATTTTTTTTCCATATCTTGTCCAACAGTTTGCATTATTATCAAAAATTATGTCTTTATTCAATTTGATAACTGAATGATTAAGGAAGTATTCCATTCTTGTTTAGTAATCATTTTGTAATAGTTGAAAAATTGTTTGATTTGGAGTCATTTATACTTAAACTTTTTGTTTGTATTTGGATTAATTACTATGAGTTTGTTTTCTCAGCTATAAAATGGAGATATTATAAATGTCAATGCAATTTTGCCTGGTTTGTTATTCCAGATTAATTTTAGAATAATTTTCTAAGACCCCTCAAAATTCACACTGAAGTTTTTATTTGAATTGAATTAAATATTTAAATCAAACTTCTGAAGTTCATTAATAGACTTTCTATCTGAGTCCATGGACTATCTATATTAAATCAGCCCTTGCTTTATATCTCTGAATAAAGTGTGTTTTTCTTTCTGTAGGTTTAGTAAATTTCTTATTAGTGTTCTGTGAGGTATTGTATATTTTATTGTTGCTAGATTTGATGAAATATTTTTCTTTTATATCTTCTGTTCATTCATTGCATGTATGAAGGTTGCTACTTTTATAATTTGTAGTACATTTGTAGTAATGTGGCCTCTTTATAATTCCTTTTTCCATTTGGCTTCATACACATTATCTATCTATCTCTGTCATCTATCAGTGTAATCACAATATATGCAACTTATGATAATTTCATCTACTTCGTTCCAATAGTTTTATTGCTTATTTCTTCACCTAAATATCTTCTGCATATTTCTACTCTAGCTTTTCTTTTCATTTATATTGTTTCTTCTTGAGACTGAGTCCTTGCAATGGAAGGAGTGTATTCTACTTATATTTGTGGTCTGGTAAACTACACTAATGCCTGACACAAAGGAAACACTCAAATGTTAAGTGAATGCCTGAGTGAATAATTTTGAGCTTCAGATTCAAGGTTGTTCTGGGCAATTCCCATGAATGTTAGCTCAATGGAAAACAATAAACAAGATAGAGAAGCAGACACAAGTCAAATGGCATAGATACGGAGCCTGGGTACCCAAGAGACTAATGTGGAAGGATGCCAAAATAGATAATTGGCTTCCCAATCAGGATAGGTACAGGGGATGCCTAACTGATATATCACTGAAATGGAGAGAAAGTTACCCATCTGGTGTTTCATCCTATGAATATAAGCAGCAAGGCTGTATTTAACCTCAACTGGCTGGCCAGTGAAGCAAGGACTCCTTTTATTATTGATCCTGGGACGAAGAGAGATAGCCAGCAGTTAACAGATATGAGACTGTATTCCGACAGGTCGGGTCATAGTAGAGTCTGCTGTAATCAGCATACCAGGAGAAATTAATCCTGGAATTTGATTAAGATAGAGTATTTTATAATAAGTAAGTAAAGTATGAAATAGCTCAATGAATTTACTCACCTTTTACTCACCAGTTGAAATTAACATGTGCCACTAGTTGCAGCAATAATAAACACAGAAATAGCTAATGTTTATTAAGGATTTATTAGATGCCAAGCATATGATTACTGCTCTACAGAGATTATCTCACTTAATCCTCATAGCAGTCTATGAATTCAGTATGATTTTGATTGTATTTTACAGGTGGGAGAATACAGCTTAGAAAGTTTGTTAAGTAGCTTGACTAAATTTACATACTAGTATGTAGTAAAGCTGAATTGTGAGGAAAAGCCAAGATTTTCAATCCTGACATTTATTTCACATGGGGAGCTTTAAAATAAAATAAATACCAGTGTCAGAGCCTCTCTTTCAGAAATTATTACTTAATTGGTCTGGGGTGGGGCTTGGTGGTATTGGTATGGTTTAAAAAGCTACATGGTAATTTCAACATGTCCTTAGAGTTGAGACCATTGACCTGTCAAAGCACCTTACTGAGAGTTTAGTTTTGCCCTCAAATTGTACCTTGTCAGTACAAAGGAATGATAATGGTTATGTAGCTTGAAGAATAGTTTTAAGATTTATTTTCCTTCCTCTATGCACTGTCCTTACTTATGTATCCTGTATTTACCTTTCTGATCGTGCCTGCCAATTTATTGGCTATTGTCTCCTGGAATGTTTCAGTATACAGGCTGGGTTATAAAGGGTCTTAACGTTTTGCCTCTGCAAGTGCATCTATATTTAGATAGGATTGCTGTTACTAGACCTTTACTTCTCTTGTAAATCTTCTTTGAAAATAGTTGTTCAGTTATTATTATATTTCCCTATATATCAAACAGGTTGTAGTTGATTAGGTTTATTAAATGCCTTGTATTAGTTTTATATAATGATCGGTTTAACAGTGGTTATACAAGTTGCTGTAGATAATAAGTTCATGGTTCTAGATATTTCCATGTAGTCAAAAAATTATACTCAGAATGGATCCTGCTCCACCTTGCTATGTTTTCCAACATAATAATTTATCCTACCTCCATTTCCAGCCCAAGCAATATTATTAAAATGAGGTACCGTCACAACGATAGGAAAAGGGGCAAAAGGCATAAATATACAGTTGAGAGAAAATGAAGTACAAAAAGAAATACAAAAATAGTTTAATCAATTCATTGGCAAAACACCAATGAAATAGTTTTATATATGAATTAGCAACAGTTTTTTCAGACTTTTTATCATGTAATTACATATTTATTATTTTATTGTTTATGGCGTCCTCATGCTAGAATGCAAGTTCCACAAGGTCTACTTTGGTCAGTGATATATTGTAACAGCTGAAACCAGTGCCTGCCCTGAAATAGACACTCAATAGTAAATATTCGTAAGAGAAAGAAATATGTGCATGTGTGAATGTGCCCATAGCAAAGATGTGGTACATTGTATATATCACTATATAACTGGCAGGGGTGTGAATTCATGTAACAATTCTAAAGAGCAATCCATGAAGAGGTATCATGTTTTCTGTTAAATGTTAATTTTATTTGGATTATTATTTATTTATACTTCTAAATTGTGTTTTAAGGATATAATCAGTAGAGTGCATATTTATAGACAGAAAACCTTGTTCACAGCATCGATAATCATGAGGCAGACAAATATAGCTGATGTTAAGTAAAATATGACATTTATCATTCTTTCAAAATAGACTAAATACTGTGAAAATGCAGTAATACAATGTTAAATGAAAAATGGAGGGTGGATAATAGAGCATGGTTCCAGTTTTGTAAAAATTGAGAAAGAGAGGCAGACAAATTCTTAAACCAGAGTGATAATAGTAATTATACTGGAGTGGTAAGAATAATTTTAATTTTTTTCTTTGTAGTATTATAAAATGCATAAAATTTCTATAAGGATGTATATTACTTTCTTGATCAGAAAAATACTTCATTTATGAAAATTGGCTTTATCATTTTCCAACTCTGAGGATATAATAAAGAATCTGTTGCAATGTAACCTCCACAAAGGCAAATCTTTTTTTTTGCGGTACGCGGGCCTCTCACTGTTGTGGCCTCTCCCATTGCGGAGGACAGGCTCCGGACGCGCAGGCTCAGTGGCCATGGCTCACGGGCCCAGCCGCTCCGCGGCATGTGGGATCTTCCCGGACCGGGGCACGAACCTGCGTCCCCTGCATCGGCAGGAGGACTCTCAACCACTGCACCACCAGGGAAGCCCAGGGCAAATCTTTTTATCTGCTTTGCTCATTGGTGGATTCCCTATGCCTAGAATAATGTTTGGGATAAAGTAGCACTCATAAATATTTTTTGAATAAATGAATGAGTGTGCAAATGAATAGTATGTCTCCCTCTTTTAAAGGCAGTTTTAAAGTGTTAAGAGTAAGCGGATTGATTACTTCCTTTTTGTGTAGAATTGAACCATTAATCCATCCATCATTAAGTGTTAATTAAGTGCTATTCATAGCATGTCTTCTTTCCACTGAGGAGAGACCACTTTCTCATGGGCTGAAAATGATCTTTTATCTCTCGTTAGAGTTTGCTGGGTGGGGAGGGAAATGAGCAACACATGGAAGATGTCGATTCTAATGTATGTGAGATTTAAAATGATTATGACAGAAATTTTTTATCTTTAGTAAGTACCTTTAATTTAGCCCTATGTCCTCAGATTTAAAGAAAACCGTAATTATCAATTAATAAATGTTATTTTGTTATCCAATTAAAATGTGTTTAGTTCCCCACTTAGAGAGAACAAAAGGAGTATAAAAATAATCACAGATTTTGTTGATGTTACTGTTGGGGATGGAAACATTGCAAAAGGACAATAGACCAATAATATAAGACAATGCTATATTGTGCTTCATTGTAATTCAATAAGGGGATTTTTTTCAAGTAATTTTTACCATGTAGTATGCAGTTTAGGTTTATGCAAGTAGATATATGCCTTATTTAAAATTTTATGTTTTTTACATATTTTCTCAAAACTAAAATCAGGAATAAGGGATTTAAGGTAAATCCTGATGGATTATAATAGTAGCATTTATATTCAATATAATATTAAATAAAACTGTATCAGTGTTTGCAATGAGTTGTCTATTTTACACAGAACTCTTGCTATATTTTTTTCTCTAGGATTCAGTGTTTCCCTCTGATGTGCAACCAAATCCAAACCTGTGTTTATGCAAAGAAAATATTTGTCCAGCAAAATTTGACTACAAGCTGAATAACATATTTAGACTTCACGAACTTCCAGTGAGCTGGTAAGATTCTTGATGTTTTATTAATACCTTTGAGATTTTATTGTCATGTCTAAATTTTGATGCTCTTATAGCTGTTTATGGTCAAAGTGTTTTGCTCTTAGCCTGTTTCTGAAATTGCTACTTATAGCACTGAAAGAATCCTCTTAAAGCTGTTGCAAGAGTCTCAAAACTAACTGGTTTAGGCACTTGGTGGCAGTACAGCCTAAATGCACTACTGTGCATTTTTAATGTAGAGGTTGCAGTTCTGGCTTAAAATAAAGCACAGATTGTTTTTAGAGAGGTTTGTAGGATTTGTTTTAAAAATAGGATCTCAGCAGCTATGCATTTCATTTGATTATTTTACTTAAAATTTTATCAGTGTATGTTTTTTTCCACATTAACACATTATTTTGTTTTGTTTTGAGGACCATAGTTTTGTGAACCGTAATCACATCAGTTTAAAAGCAAAACTTATTACTTGCTAATAAGTTTTATGAATCTGCATATTTACATTCATAGGAAACATTTTAAATCTTATAAAATTTATACTACTCCTATTCAGAGTGTTTGAGAAAAATATTTCTGTGGAGAATCAGTAAATATACATTCTACAGTAGATTTCTATGGTACTTTAAAATTTTACTAAGTGGTCAGCTTTTGTAAATAATCATGGATACATCATTTTGATTATGGTTTAGGTAAGTAATATTGTTTTCTTGTATTTGTTCATATAATCCCAAGTTTATATTATTGATTTTTAAGAAATTTGTACAAAGATGTATAGCAAACATTATGTAATTGCTCATCTTATACTTAATGAGGAAAAATGTCTCAGAAGAGGATGTTAACCAACTCTAATAACCTACACTTAACTGTGGTGAGGTTTTTCTTGTTTTGTTTTGTTTTATTTTGCAAAGTTTACCTTGCTCTTGATGACTGTATGTATATTCACTTTCTAAGACCTATTTGTTTGATTATTTTCATGTAGCAAGACTCTGCCGTGACCAAAACCAGTAGGTTAATGAATTGAAAAGATCTGTTAGTAAAAGGAACCATAATAATGATACATCCATACCTTAAGTATTCTATTTCAACTTAAAACAGTTCATTTGCATTCACATGCCAGTCTTTTGATGTAAGGCCATGGCTTTTTCTTTCCTTAAGTGACTGTTGATTGGAATTCTACATCATATTTCTTGCATAAGCTATACCAATAATGTATCACTAACAATTTCAATTTTATGATTTTCTTAATCTGAAACAAGAACTTCAGACGCTCAGAAGATGATCTCCTCACATTTCCATGGCATTAATTTAATTTTCATTGATAGCAGTTCTTATCACACTTATATTTCATCACCTTGATTAGTTTTTAATTACATTATAGTAGCAAATGCAACTGGCTTATGAGGTTTAGTAACAAACTCCTCTGACTCTTTGTGATAGTGGACCTTAGCTGGTGGGAGTGGCTTGTGCTGGTCTGCTGGGGCATGGTCTGGAAGCTCTGAGCAGTCAGGGCACTGCTAGCACAGCCAGAGTGTTTTACAGAGAGAATGGGAAATGTTGACCAACGATTAAGTGGAGGTTAAGGGAAAAGCATTTACTAAATGAAAATGTGGAGAAGAGAAAGAGGGAAACATTTGACTCTTAGTCAGAAACAAAGTCTGGATTCCAGATTAATTTATTTGCAGACTTTGGAAAGACAGCTGCCCTGATAACTACTACTGCAACCCAGGGAATAATTTCTCTGTCATAATCTTCACTAGTTAGCCCATGAGGAGAGAAGATTCTAGCATTATGAGTTAGGCAGTAAAAAAACAGCAAAAAAAAGAATTGTGAGTAGAAAACTAATCACTAATCTTCTAGTGTAACATACCTCAAAGGAAAATTAAGCTGTGACTTTGGGCCAACTCATTTACCTGGGCCTTTTTTTGGCCTGTTTCTTCTTTCCCAATTTGTCTCAGTTTCTGCTTCGTTATACCACCATTTCTTCTTGGTCACAGATTTGTTTTTCTCTCTCCCACCTATTTTATTCTACTACTTTCTCTGTACTCTCATTCTATACCACCAATCCTTAACTAGCCATAATATAAAATTCAACTGTAAATTTCTAGTGTTTCTCAGATAATTTCATATTCTCTGTTCTTAATTTAAAACTGAATCACCCTGCTCCCACCACCCCATATACACACACAGAGGTTTGGTACTTTATAGGTCTTTAATAGTATAATGTCTATTGACTCAATTATGTTTCTTTAAAGAATAAAAAATGTTTTTTGTTTTATAAGTAACTGTGAATTTATTTATTTATTTTGTTTTTCAATTATCATCAGTGGAAATAAAGTTCTTCCTCTATGGTATATAGGTTCCTTAACTTCATCAAAATAACAATGATAGTAATGGCAATGATCATGAAAGAATATCAATAATAACAATAAACTGTTTTACAAAGCATCTTTCAATGCCAAGATTCAGCTGTTTTTCCCCCAGCTCTCTCTCTCTCTATATATATATATTTTTTTCTTTTTTTCTCTCTCTCTTACATACACACACACGCACACAGATGAGGCTCAGAGACCTTGAGAAACACAGAGAAAAATTTTGTATCAGGTCTGGTTAACTCAAAAGCAGACCATAAAACAGTGAATGAACCACAAGGTATTTTATAGAAAAAGCCCAAGGAAATAGTTTCTATTTTTACAATCAAGCATACAGGTATGTCAGTAACGTACAACTATATAACCTATGAGTTTGGCCAAGATACATTTTTCCCCTGACAAGCTTGACGTAGGATAATTGCTTTAAACTTAAATATTAAAATAATTAATTAGATTATGTTTAAGTGCAGAATTTAATTGTGCGTTCTTTCTCTGGAAAACACAGATTTACTAAAATGTATTTTAGTATGTTTTTCCAACAAGGTCATAATAAAATAAATGCATATTAAATTCCAGATAATTAAAAGAATTTTAATGTCTTACTAATTTGCATTTTATAGAGTGCAGTTTCATACGTTGAAGAACCAGAAGGATTTTAAATCAGATTAGTTAACAGAGTTTTTAAGTTCTGAGATAGATGTCTTTCTCCTACTTTCACAGGATGGTTCCCATCAGCCTAGAAAATATACTCCAGTATCTCCTATTAGTTTAAAAAAAAGACTTTTTCTTGAACCTACAACCCCCCACCAAACCTATGCTGTTTTCCCAGAAGCTGCTCTGCTCACTTTCAGTAAAAAAGTTGACAGTACTGCTGACTGAGCTAACAGCTTCCACTTGCGCTTCCATTCTCCCCTCCAGTGGAGCTCCCTTCCTTTCCTCTGCTCTGGAAGTAACTCTTGTCAGTCATTCCCTGCTTCGGTGTCCACCGCCAGTGGCCACTTCTCCATTCTCATTTTCCTCTCCTCTCAGCTGCAGTCAATACAACCACCACCTCTGCGTTTACTCTCCTGACTCCCATTATTTGCATGGTCCTGGTCTTCCTGCTGAGTCCCAGGCTGTCCTACTCAGTGCCTTCTCAGCAGGCTGCTTTGCTTCTGCTAGACTTCCAGTTGATAGATTGCCCCAGGCTCAGCCTCAGAGCTTCATTTTTTCACTGTCTGCACCTTCTCAGGTGGCCTCTTCCAAGCTCAGACTTTAAACACTCTCCATATAGTGATAGGTAATCACCTTGGGAATATCTCTACCATTGCCATCTCTCTTGAGTTTGAATATCGAATAGGCTTCTCCGAATTATCATGCTCAGGAAGAACTCTTGTTTTCCCTCAGAAAAATGGGTCTCCTGATCTTCCCCATTTTTGCAAAAGCAAAACGTAAACTTGTATGAATTTACTAAAGGTAAAAGCCTAGGAGTAGTTGTAACTACTCATTCTCTCACCCTGCAATTCCCACCATTAAATCTAAGAGTAAGTCTGATAGGCTTTTCCTCCAGAACATATTTACATTTTCCCACTTCTCTCTATCTATCTATATTACCATGGCCATCTCTCTTGCTATTGCAAAAGCCTACTAATTCACCCCACCTTACCCTACAGTAATTCACTTACTTCACAATAGCCAAACTGATCTTTTAAAAATGTAAATCAGATAAGATTCGCTGCTTTTGGTACAATAATGTCTTCCCCTTGTTTTAAAGTAAGATCCAAACTTCTTACTGAGGCCTACAAGGCTCTGCAAGTTGGGACTCCTGCCCTCCTCCCATTGTGTTGACCACATGCTCTCCCCTGCTTCCTTGCCCAGGACTCTCAGCTACCCCGTCTTCTCACTATTCTGCAAACATGCCTCACTTCTCTCTGCCCCCAGGTCTTTACACTAGCTCTTCCCTCTACTTGTGTTGTTACTCCTCCAGTTTGTGCACACCTGGCTCATTCTTATCTCTAAAATCTCAGTTCAAATATCACCTCCTTGGAGAGGCAGTTCCTGAAATATGTGACTAATGTTTTACTCCTCATTCCTCCAGTCACTGTCAGTCCTATCATCCTACTTAATTTCCACCATGGTTTTTAGTAGGCATGCAGCATAAATTTTAAAGTACTTTATAAAAATGAAAAAGTACATGAAATCTTAGTATTTTTCTAGTTTATGGGTGGCTAGAGACTAGCTAGATTCTCACCAATTCAGTTTCCTCCTCCCTGGGCCCACTGGAAGATCTTATCTCCCATTCTTCTGAAGTGTGTTAACCCTTAAGACTCCCATTGGGATTCTCTGCTGTCTCTGACTTCATCCTCATAGCTGGAATCAGAGGACTTTGAAAGTGACAAACTGTGTGCTAGAAGGCACGTGGATCTCTGAGTCATGTGTGCTTGGAGAGTTCTCCAACTTTCATCATGCTTTGTGTGAGGTACTGCTTTAATTGCCCTGACTAATGCACTATATTTTTGTGAAAATGGATGAGTTAGGCTCTATAAGATGAGTGGAATTTTAAAAAAAACAGACTGAAGGTACTTTCACATTCATTCTACAAAAATGTATTGAGCATTTATCAGACACTATTCTGGACAATTAATTAAATACATAGAAATCTGTTCCCAGGAAGCTTACATATGTTACAGGGAATAAGTAATAAACCAGTAGTGAACACGTATATGCTATAGTATGTTTGATGACCGTAGTACTATAGAGAAACACAAAGCAGACAGAGGGAAATGGAATAGAGGGTAGCTTGAGGTTAAACACAGAGGCCAGGGCTGTTCTGAGAAGGTAATGCATAATGAAAACCTGAAGTGGGTGAGGAAGTGATACATGCAGAGAATAAGGAAGACGGTTAGAGGTGAGAGAACAACGAATGCAAAGCTCTTGAGGTGGGAACATGTCCAAAATGTTCCAACAAGGAGTCCAGTATAAACAGAGTAAGTGAGCTTGCAGAAGAGGAGGAGAAAACTAAGTTAGGTATTTGGGGACCAGAGAGAGTGTGACTTAGGGCCTTACAGATCATAGTAAAGAGGATTGTGAATTTTATTCTGAGAATGTTGGAAAGTTATTAGAGGATTTTGAGAAGA
This sequence comes from Delphinapterus leucas, assembly GCF_059928025.1. Lineage (NCBI taxonomy): Eukaryota > Metazoa > Chordata > Mammalia > Artiodactyla > Monodontidae > Delphinapterus > Delphinapterus leucas. The sequence goes on along the minus strand of NC_143136.1, from coordinate 23,756,365 downwards.
ATTATGCAATTTGGCTTATATAACAGCTAGATGCTCTGACTACTGTATGGAAATTAGACTGTCAATGGGGGTTAAGGGTAGAAGCTGGCAGACTAGTTAGGAGCTATTTCAATAATTCAAGAGAACTGTAAAGATTTCCTGGCCTCGGATGATAGTGTTATAGAGGCTAAGTGGTAAGAATTTTTTTGATGAGAGAGTGAGCAGGATTTTTGGGTTGGCAGGATGTCGGGTGAGAGAGAGGGCAATTAGGGTTGACTTCAAGGTTTATGGTCAGAGCCAGTGAAGACAGAGTGGCCGTTAATTTCAAGGCTAAGGGAGAGCCAGGTTTGGAATGTGGGGTTTGGCATGTTAAGTTTGGGAGGCCTAGTAAACTTCCAAGTGGACTTAGATGTGGATGGGACCCTTAGATTCTCCTGTGAACACAGTTCATAGCTATGTGTGCTCCCTGGCAAGTAGTTAGGTTCATGTCAGTACTATTCCATGCACTTCCATGGAAGCAGTCACCAGAAATGGAAAAAGTGACTAAGTACCTTTTAAAGCAAAAAAAATGGGTGTTATAGAAATGTAATTTTTTAGCATGGGTCAATATTTCTCATCTTGTTCTGGCTATAAATTATATATGTTTATAAAAACCACGATTATATTCTAAAATGTGAGTTTCCAAATTAAATATTAAATCCTTTTTATAACTATACATATAACTGGCATTTTACAATGTATATTTATAATAAGCTTAAGTCATAGTGTAATTTTTATGCTGTTTTTATCCCCAAACAGACAAGCAATATATTAGAGCAAAGTGTATATTTAAACTTTGAATTATCAAAGGAAAATAACTTATAGTTTCTTGAAGCATCAAAAAATTCTCCTTAGAAGGATAATAATTATATTCAAATAAAAATATTTGTAATCATTTCTTACAAGTAGTGGACAGAATACTTTAAAACATTTTCTATAATATGAAGATATATTGTGCTGGTTTTATAATTTACTGCCGAAGTACTAAGGTATTCAGTTAGCTTCCATTAAATAATGATAATATTTATGGCCTAAACTTTTAAGAAGGAAAAGGTACATGAATTTACAGTAAATGTAAACATATATTTTTATGACCCATTTATCTTTTTAGGTGTGTTCCATAAATAAATACATCATTTAATTAGGAGATTAGATTTTCAATTTATTTCAGATTGTCTTTAGTGCCTTTGCACGTATCTGTCTTCAGCTTTAAACTAAGTTTGTTTAGGCACTTTGGATTTGTTGAGCAGCTGTCATCTTCCAGAAGGTGCCCTGATTTGTTTTGTGGATCAACTTACAGCTAAAATTATGGAAAGGTCTTTTCATTGGTCACAGATGATGCACAAAGCATTTTCAGTTCCAGTGCTGCATAGACTCACAGAGATACCGACAGTTACCCTTCTGGGGCTATAACAGTTTTTCATTCTGTTTTAATTATCCAGATCCATAATAATAACCACAGTGACCTACAAGAAGGTATTGTTGGACATATTATAATTATATATAGCAATTATATGTAGCACCAACAATGCATAAAAATCCCACTTATTAACTAAGGTTGGTAAAAATGAAATTATGCTAGTCTCCCTTAGGACATAGCTTCACTTTTTGGAAAAAAAACAAACAAACAACTAGTCCTTCAGTTTTTACATAAAACTTTTTCTGGAGTATATTATTATGATGAGGAAAGTCAAATTTCATGGAATGATAATGCAATAATAATTTTCCAATAAATATGGAATCTCTCACTCTTTCTTGCTTAGCTGCTTACTAGTATTTCCTATTATCTACTGTGTAATAGAAAAGGAAACGGAAGTTAAAAGCAAAGGTTAATCTTTGTAATACAGAATGTCAGGCAAGATGGTTTAGGACAAGTATCAATATATTTCTTTTTCTTTTTAACAATTTATTTAGTGTTTCAAACTATATCATATTCACACATATACTAATAATTCAGTTTAAAAGAGATGACAAGATTTGATGAAGTACAAGTAATCAGTGGTTTCAGCAATTTTTGTCATTCCTTGGGGTGTCTCACCTAAACTTGCCAAGACCTTGTCTTTAATCCGTACTAAATCGATGCACATGAAATGGTATCCCATAATTTATGTTTTTCTTGCTGTTCATAGTTATATGGTGAATGAGCTGTAAATATCAGTGCTCGTGCCAGTAGGTTTAAATCTTAAACTAATTTTGGCAATTTTTTATGTGGCCACTATCAATAGTGTTTTATAATCTAAGGGAAATAATAAAACTTTTTATTAGACGTATACATCCAACATATGGAATAATATTTGTACTTTGAATCCAACCTTAATTTAAAATTACTGACATCATCCCAAGGCAATCGCTAGTAACTCAGAGTACCTCATAAAATAGGACACTTCAACTTGCGTGTCTTGTGAGCACATCAAACTTAGTAGTTCTCAAAGCCAATTCCCTCTTCTACCATCCCCTCCCCTCCACCTTCACCTTCACCTTCTTCTTTCTCCCATTTTGGTTTGTGTCATTCATTATCATCCATATAGTTACCTAAGATGATCTGTGAATCTTAGGTCTTCCTGACCACTTACTATCACATTTAATCAGTCACTTAAGTCTGTGTATTCTGTATCCAAAATGAGTTGTGCACTATTCATTTCTCACAGTCCATCAACTGTCACTTAGGCTCCCCCAACAGCCTCCTACTGGTCTCTCTACCTCCAGTTGTTCCTTCAACTTTAATTTATCCTCTTTACTGCCATTATAGTAATCTTTCTAAAGTGATCTGATATCTTATTTCTGCTTTAAAATTTTTAATTATATTTTAAGCCCTCAAGACACACTTGGCTCTTCCCAATCTAGCTCCAGCCTATGTTTCTATCTCTTACTGTACCGCTAGCCTCTATACCACTATGCTCTAGACTCAGTGAAGTCTTTTCAGATGTTCATGTCTTAGCATGTTTCTTTGACTGGAATGTATTTCCCACCTTTTTCTATTTGTAAATATCAAGAAACCTAAAGAAACCCTCACCTATAAATCAAACCTCCTTTCTGCCTTCTTGGTACTAGATGCATAATATAATAAAGGGGCATATAGAACAGGTCCTATTAAATCCCAAAGATGATATATTTATATGTTTATGTCTCCCAAACCCTCAGCAAGAACTCTTGAGAAAACAGACTGTGTCGATCATGAACAGCCCCTGACATACAGGAGGTGCCTGGTGTGTATTGAAGGAATGGATGCATGGATTGAGTGAATATTTTGTGTGCAGTCATACTTCTAGAGCCAACTTTCATATTTTTATTATTTTTATTATTTTTTTAACGTCTTTACTGGAGTATAATTGCTTTACAATGGTGTGTTAGTTTCTGCTTTATAGCAAAGTGAATCAGCTATACATATACATATATCCCCATATCTTCTCCCTCTTGCATCTCCCTCCCACCCTCCCTATCCCACCCCTCTAGGTGGACACAAAGTGCCGAGCTGATCTCCCTGTGCTATGCATATAGCCAACTTTTAAAATTATATTATCCACTTATAACGTAGGTATCACTTGATGTCACCCTGTCATTTTCTGCACTGGGACTCATTAAATAACTCTCCTGATGGCCATTTTGGAGACTACTTATCAGCTGAGCCATGCTGAGATCCCATCTGCCACCAGTATAAGTTGGGATACTTTATGTTGAAAGTGACTGAAAAATACAACATAAGTTGGTTAAAAGATGAAAGGGAGTTATTGGATCAATAAACTGAGAAGATCAGAAGTAGGAGTGGCTTCAGGTCAAGCTTAATTCGGTGTTTAAAAATATCATAAGTACCTGATTTCACTGTTTTTTGTTTATTCTGCCTTTTGTATTAGCATTATCTTCAGACTCCAGGTTCTCCTTTCAGTGGAGCAAAATGGCTGAAGTGGTTCTAGACTTCATATTCTTTCACAACGCCATCTAGGGAAGGGTCTCCTTCCATAGCTCTTAAAGAAAGAGAATGGGAGTTCTCTTTCCTGCAAGTTTAGGCAAGTACTACCCTGTGTCTCATTGACTGGTTGGATTAAGTGCCGTCCCATGGTTGAATATTGTGACGAGGAGAATGGCCACTATCCTGGTATAAAAAAATCAGTACTTAAGATGGGGATGGTATCAATCCACATAGCTGATAATAAAGGGTGGGCGGCTCCAAAAAAAATAAAAAGTCTGGTTGTTGTTAAAAGGAATGGATGCTGAACAAGTCTCAACTACATGATGCAGTTTCCCATCTCTGCTAGGTTTCATGGTAATCAGTGCTAACCAGTCCCTTGTTCCCTAAGTTGTAGTATATCCCCATGGGTTCCAACTAGTGTCTCTGGGTGTTTTCTCTGTTGCTAGTTTTGAAGGTCCTCTTGTAATATTTAGCATTGTGTAGTAAAAAGAAAATTGCCACAGGTAATCATGCATGCAGCCATTTATTTGGCAACACTTGTCAAATGTACTCAGGACATTGGTCTATGACCTGGACAGATCAAGAAAAAGAAAACACTTCCCAGGCTGTAAGGATTCAATGAAATGGTCTACATAATAGTACATGGCATTATTCCTGGAACATGATATATACTCAGTAGATGTTCTGCCCATCTGCTGTCTCTATCCTCTTCCTCTGACCGGGCCTCCTCTCACCAATGTAGTTATCTGAGACAGGGCCCCTTTTACATACAAAAATAGAGTTAAGCCATTCTTCAATTACTAACCTGGACCTGTAAGTATTGTACACCTATTGAGCTTCACCTTTGAATTCTGATGCTGTTTGACTGAAAACTGGTAATTTGTGGTTAATATGACTTGCTGTGCCACCTGAATCTCTGTTGCCATCTGCTTAGGCTCTAACCTCTGTGATTCTAGAACTAAGTCTTTTTTCAGATCTGATCATTCTTTACTCCTTCATTTTTTTAAAAAAGTAACAGTAACGCATTGTAAGAAATGACAGTTTTAGATAGAGAAGTAGATTACTCATTTGACTGGAGCAAGATCTTCAGGAAAAATAAACGATTTACACTTTAAGCTTACTAAATAGAAACAGTATCCATCACATTGTGTGCTTTTCTCCAGTAATTTAAATGATAAATGAAAGTAATAATTAGAATTCCCACAGCCTTTGACTGACTGTTGATATTTTCTATAAATATTTCTAGGTGGAGGAGACCAAAATATTTACCACATCATAAACATGGTTCATAAATATCTCCAAGGAATTCACTATGACTTATTAAACCTTTGCCTGAAATCTTTAGTGCAATTATAAGAATTAAGGTCAAAAACAGAGAAGAAAAAGAGATGAGCAGTTTTAGTATATATAGCCCTTTAATGGTTTATAGTTTTCTATTTGGTTATAACTTAAAAGATGTTCAGTGGAATTTGAGTGTATAATGGATAGAATAACAAGCATATTTTAGATGTTGATGATATAACTATACCCTTATTCTTAGAAATGGTACATGCTCTTTGTTATATTGTCCTCTGTAAAACGTCAAAATGGGTTGTTGGTGGTGCATTGCACAGAGGACAAAGTTTGGGTGGAGGTGGTCAATGTGATACCTGTGAGCCTGTGAGTTGTATGTGCCTGTGAGACATCAAACTAATATGGATCTGGAGTTCAGAGGTGAGAATAGACTGAAGATTAAAGATGTGATTCATCTTCATATATATATGACAGTAAGTAATCAGGATGGAGGAAATGTTTGAGGGAAAGAGGGAAAAGAGTAGAAGACCTTAAAATGGAGCTTGAATTACTCATTTAGTGAGTAAGTCAAAAGGATGTGAAAGAAGAAAGTAAAAGGATAGGCAGATAGGACCACTGAATTCAGAAAGCAATATGTCATGGAAAACTAAATGGGAGACACGGTCAACAATCCTGAATGCCACTGCGAGGTCAAGTTGATTTGGTCTAAAAATATACCTGCAATATTACAAGTCACCTGAAATATTACAGGGTCACTTTTTCATGGAGATAGTGGCAAAACGAAATTGGCCTTAGTTAATTAGTGAATTGGAAATGAAAAATTGAATACAATGAGCTCAGTTAATCCATACATAATTCTCAGGTATGTTTCATACAGAAAGAACTTCTCTGATCTACTAGGGAATAATCCACATTATTCCCTTCATAGCACTGTGTTTCTTTTCTTCATAGTTTAAACCTCAAAGCTCAACTTATTTTTAATAATTTGTCTCTTTCATGCAAAGATATCTTATTTGGTATTCAGATATTTACACATTGACTTATTTTCAGACTGACTGGAGAGAACAATTTCATATGATGTTATTAGCTTTTTATGTCAACTAAACCAGGATGGACAGCTCAGGTAGGGACCTGGATTTTCGAGCAGGAATGAATTTCAAATGCCACTACTTTTGAAATATCAATCAAAAGCTAACATGATTTGAAGGCCAATTTCAGAGAAAATACCATTGTTTCCAGATTCAGAAAATAAATATATTTAAATAAATCACTTAGTGTCTTCTTAAACTATAATCCTGCATTTTTGGTTGTAGTGTTTTGAAGTAAACTAGTTCTAAAAGCAAAATTTGATTCAAGGAAACAAATGTAAGGTTCTTCTACTGTATAATTATTATTTCTTTTATTTTAAAATTTTTCTTTAAACCCAAAGCACATCGAAATGGATTGTTGCTGCTTAGAAAGGGCCTTTATATCATGATTCATTTTTCCCTGGGATTTCTTATCCTTGACATAGTAATACTTTCCTAGTACTGTATTTTAAATTAAAATTTTTCTACCATCAAGCTTAAATTATTCTGGAGATACTTCTTACCTTTCAAAAGTACAATGTTGTGTTTCCTTTAGGGTCTCATGTTCATTCTAGTCTCATCTTTGATAGACATAAAGTAATAGATTAGGGCTATATAAAATAGAGGAACTAATCTATAAATATAAAAATATAGTATACTTTTTCCAAACTTTTATTTTTTATTAAAATATTTGTACTCACAATACTTTGATTCTAAGTTTTGTTTTATTTGTGAAGCCCAATAAAACATTATAGATGTGTAATTTTCCTTTCACGTTTAGGAGAAAAATGAAATAAAATACTATTACATTTTTGTTACAGAGAAGTACAGATTATATTTTAGCTTGATTAGCTAAAATGGCTTTTAATATATAAAAATCAGAGTTAAACTCTGTTATTGCGGGAATTCCCTGATGGTCCAGTGGTTAGGACCCTGAGCTTTCACTGCTGTGGGCCTGGGTTCAATCCCTGGTTGGGGAACTAAGGTCCCACAAGCTGCATGGTGTGGCAAAAAAAGAAAAAAATCTGTTATTGCAATGATGAAACAAATTTTCAATGGCATCGAAAAGTCAATAATAGGCAGAAATGCATATAAAGGGGGTAGAGCGTAATTTAAACAAAAAAAAAACTAAACTTTTGGATAAGCTGGTATATAAATGTACTGATTCTACTCCAAACATGTAGTATGGTAAATGTGGCTGAGTCATTCTCTACTCTGGATGTAGTACTTTGAGAAAGGGACCTCCAAGCTAGCTCTCCAGATATCTCTTTTATAACTCTGCCTCCAATCCATTCTTATACATGTCCTTAGGCAATTTTGATCTTCATGGACTTATACAATAAAATTTTTTTTCTCATTAAAACCTGGACAATGGAGATTTTCCTATTTGGATAGCTTTCCTGGGCATCTTTTTTCCAAACGTTGACTCAGGAAATCTCAGCGAGTTAGGATTTACTTTTGTAACTCAGCCATCTTTAACACATGACCTTTGAGGTTCTGAGAAGAGTTAAAAAAGAGTGAAATATCCCTGTGAGGGTTTCATGGCCAGCCCTGGGAGTATTACACATCTCCAGAACTTAGTCATATGGTATTGAATTAGCTGCAGTGGAGACTGGGCAACATATGCTGAGGTTAGTAAGCACATAGAATCTCTGTCACATCATCTTTCTGTTTTATAATTAGGCTGATCCCCTTAATGTTTATGAAATGATTGCAGCAGCAAATGTATACACAATAGGAAAGAAAAAGAAATCCTCTCTTCCAACCATGGACTGTTGAGTTTTCCCTTATAGCTTTGGTCACAAAGCATATTGCTATATGGAGGAGAGTTCAATACCTGGACCAAAATCAGGATTCTATAAAGGAAGGTAGAAGTAGTGAATGAAGCCAGGCAGGTTGACTGTGAGTATGATAGAGAGCCAGGGCAGAATGGTATTGCAAAACCCAAGATAGAAGAGAGATTTGAAAAGATGGAGTGGCCGATCTTTTGCAAAGAGTTCAATAATATGAGGATTTTAAGGAGGCTGATAGGGAAATTAGATGGTCCATAGTAAATTCAGTATAAGCAGTCCAAAAGAAACCAAGAGATTATTTCTCACATTGTGGTTTATTGAGGAGTGCATGGCTGCTGAGGAAATGCGCCCATGGTATTCACTTGTAATGCTGCCCTCCATGCAGTTGACTTTCCTAAATGAATATTTTATTCTCAATGAAGGTTTAGGCTAAATAATATAAAAATATTTTAATTACAGTTTACTTCACTAAAAAAGTTAGCTCTATCAAAATTTAGCATAATGTCATTATTTTTAATTTTTAACTTTCTCAGTTCTCATAGATCTAAAGTGAAATATAATTTATAAAATTGAAATTATTTATGGTAATACAGATACAAGTCTATGCTAATTGTGCTAATAACCCAGATAATTAATTATTATGCATTCCTAAAATGGAATCCCATTAAGTTATTTTACTATGATGGATGTAATCATTTTGATAATATAAGTAATCTACACATTTTTCTAGGTTAATCACAGATGCTGTTCTAAAGCTGTGTTAATGTGATAAATTATAATAGTTCCCTTATTATCAGCATCAAGGGTCTTTAAAGGCTCTTAATAATCATATTCAAATTTTATCACTTAGAAGTAAATTGATTTTTTATTCGAAGTAAATATCTAAGATGACTTATTTTCTACAAAACATAACTTGTATATAATCATGAAATGAACTAAATAAATATCTAACCAGTAAATAAGTAGTTTGTATTTGTAGATATCCATGTTATTTGAATCATTGTAAAAGTTAAGTTAGGTCTTCCTGATTTCTTACCTGGACTCAGTAGCCTCCTACTGATTTCTCCTACTTCCAATTCATCCTCCAAAATCACTAAATTCTTTCAAAACAGGAAAACCTACCATGTAGCATTTATATTTTACTATCATATTGACAACTCCCTGTTATGGAAAGATGAAAACTAAATTCCTCTGTACTTTGACCCCTACTTCCAACCCCTGCTTCCCTCAGTAGCTTCCTGTCCCCTTGCTCTCATACGGAGTGCTTCCTGAGCCATCCATGCTTGTGCATCTGCTCTGCCTAACACAAGCATAATATGTGAATCAAAGAAATTATTGAAATATTAACTGATTTTTTTTACCATGGCAGTCCCTTTTTCCTGTTGCCATTATCACAGTTGGAGTAGTTTGGTGCTGTACTTCTGCCCAGTGGGAGAAAATATGACAGAAAATTAGAGAAAGAGGAAAAAGAGAAGTTAGGAGAACTTTGGCACTTAGGTGAGCAGAAAAGGTTCCTGGAATAGTTAAATCACAATGGAGAAACATAATGTGTTAAGAGCAGGGCCTACTCCCTTTCCCTTACCTCCAACTAATTTTGCGTGGTCCAAGAACACAAGAGATCTGTGCCCCATTTCCTAAGTATAGCCCTAGGGATGTGACAAGATTCCAGAAAAGAAACTGCTGCATGGTGTGTCTAGACAGACAACATCACAGCTTCAGCCCTTCAGCATGGAGTAGGAATTGCCCAATGATTCCTATGTTCCCGATAATGGAACAGAAGTAGCAGAAAGAGAGCTACTGAACCAAAATAGGCCACAGAACAGGAACCAAAAGTTTTTATTGAGACTTCTGTGAACTATTAATGAATTATTTTAGTGATGCCAGAAGATATTTAGGTTCTTATGGTCTTATCTCCAGTGCTGTTATAAAATGGGACAACCTAAGAAATTATGCTCAAAGAAACTCAGTTAAGACAGAGAAAGATAAAGAAGATACATTCCTTGCTCACATGAAATTATACTCTGAAATTCACATCAGCTGTGAAAAGTTATACCTAGTTTTTTGTGTATTTAAGTAATGGTATAATAAAAATAATCAATTCATCACTAAGGCCCAATCAGTTTTTTCTTTAATAGGTGCCCATACATTTTACTAAGGCTTGATAACAAAATGAAGCCCAAGATCTTTTGTAATATTTCATTGTTTTCCTTGAAATATGAACTGACATTAAAGCTTTTTTACTTTTAAAGAAAATGATATACATTTTTTACTTTCTGAGGAATGCCCCTGGGTTAACGGTTGATTTATCATTACTCATAGGTCTTTCAATCATGGATTTATACACTCATTTATTAATTGATTCTAGAATATCTACTTAGCTATTAATATGTGTCAGGCATTATTAAAGATGGTGGAATTACAGAAATAAGGAAGTCCCTGTCCTCAAAGAACTCAAAGTCTAGTTGGGTGACATACTTAAAAATACAATGTAATAATCACATTAGGGGGGCCACTTAAAGCAAACTGTGAGGTAGTGTGGGATGTGAGAAAATCTCCCTTCGAGTTGACCTTTGAGTATAAGCATTGAGCAATGTTTATATTAGGTGGGGAGAATTTTTTTCAAGAAAATAAAATGGTTGCTTTTTCATTAAATGGGAAAAATAGAAAAAGTTTCAACATAATTGATTTTCATGTTTCTGAATTTATTTAGTGCATTCTAATCTACTATCACTTTTTACGTTAGAAACATTCCTGGAATGTTGAATATAAAGCTTGTAATTTTATGCCAACTCATCCTCTTACAGTTTCTTATTGACTTAACATTTTGTCCTTGAGCTATAATTAAAACTATGTCTCAGAATTTTAACATTTACTCCTAGAAACAATCTCTCTTCACCTCCATAGAATGTCTTTGTATTCAACTCTCCTGTAAAATCTATATAAGAAAATGAAATCAGAGCAAACATGTTTTTATAGAATAATGTTTGTTTCAGGTTGAATTGTGTCCCCCCAAAAGATATAACAAGTCCTAATTTCTGGTACCTATGAATGTGGTCATATTTGGAAATAAAATCTTTGCAATTGTAATCAAATTGAAGTCATTCTGGATTAGGATGGGCCAAATCCAATGTGACTAGTGTCCTTATAAGAAGAGAAGAGATACACACACACACACACACACACACACACACACACACACACAGAGTCATACAGGGAGAACACAATGTGACAATGAGGACAGAGATTGGAGTTATGCTGCCTCAAGCCAAGTTATGAGAAGGACTGCAAACAACCACCAGAAGTTAGGAGAGAGTCAAAAGAGACGGTCACAGGACAGTTTCTCCTTCACAGCCTCCAGAAGGAACTGGCCTTGCCCACACCTTGATTTTAGACTTCCAGCCTCCAGCACCGTGAGAGAATAAGTTTCTTCTCTTTTAAGCCACCCACTTAGTGGTACTTTGTTAGAGCAGCCCTAGGAGACTGATACTGCCTTAATTCCCTTGGAAACAAAATTTTTCAAAACTACAACAACAAAGCAATCCACACAAATTTTGCTTTTATTAATAACTTAAACAACTTTTGATTATTCTACATAACTTCCCAGATAGATTATTCTCAAAGCAGTGTTGTCTGGAAGCAGTTACTCAAAAGGAGTTTTGGTATCTTTATTAAGGATCAGCAGCCAGTTTCACCCTTATCCTCAGACAAATTGGCCTCCTGCTCTTGCCCTGAGCCTCAGAGGGTTCTACCATTTGGAGTGACTTTCTTGAGATTTTTAAGTCCTCCTTTGGTATCTGAGAATGTCTGGGGCTGACAGTGCCATCTGCTGGACAACATGCTTGGCATCCCCATTTCTCCTTTTTGGGGGTCTTCTCTGATCCTCTCTCCTGAGTGTAGATTCAACCAGATGCCCTGAGGAGCTCCTGAATTTGTGCCTATGGGGTTTTTCAGGACCCCAATATCAGGATCCTGGTTCCAGGAAGGTGGCCTGGTCAGGAAATTGCTCTTGCTTACTGATATGGTAATTCTTCCATAGACAGCCCACAGGATTGGGCTGTCGTAATGGTCCTGACATGCTGATTTGGGGTGACATCTAAATCTGGACATTGGAAAATTTAGGGATCTGGGTGTAGGCTCTTGTCCATCTATGAATGTGTTTTCCCCTGTCCATCTTCTGATTTGCTGTGCTAATCCTAGTTTGTAACATCCAAGGATGGTCACCCATCTCCTCCTCAGGCTTGGAAGCATACTTTCAGGCAGTCTTCCAGGATGGCGGGGCCTGTCTCCTTTGAGGGCTTTTGAGACTGTGCTGCACAGAGCCGATGGGCTCTTCCAGTTGATGGCCTTTCTTTTGTCTAATCCATGTGGTTATATTATAGGCTTCTGAGTCAGCCTTAAGCCATGCCTGATAAAGGACAAACATTCCTTGCATGAGTAGCATGGTCATAGGCTCCCTGCCTGTCTTCTCTGCTAGTGGTGGTGTGTAGAAGTGATTATGACCTAATGAGTTCAACAGTAGTCATGTTTGAAAATGTATTGTTTTACATTTATGCTAATTCTATGGTGTAATGTGTTGCTTTACATTTATGTGTCACTATTCCAAGTGGTAAAGTTAGCATGACCACAAAATAAATTATTGTTCATGCTTTTCTGCATGCTCTGTGTAAGACTTTCATTTGTGGTCAATGTCAATGAAGCATCACAGTATCACTTGAGACTGTCATTGGAAGCCAGTATTCACGATGGATGATGTATTGTCATGAGCAATAATATGGGCATCAAATAATAAACAGATTAGAGAGCTGCAGAGCCAAGAATATCTATATTGTTCAATATAAACAAGTTCTGAAGAGGGATGGCATTGTGAAGTCATAATAGTATAGCTATATTTTTTCCTATGACTGGATAAAAGAAATTAGCCATGAGTGGCACATTTGAAAGTAAAGAACAAGAAGATAGTTCCAGAATCTGAACATGAAGAGATGAAGCCTGGATACTGAGACATGAGACAGTGTATTTTAAATAAAATCTTTCGTTTAAACAATATATGGTATATTGTTAACATGTAAACATATATGTTTATAGGTTACATATATGCAACATATAAACAGGAGCCTCACAAAAAAATATTTGCTCTTGGCCACATATCCCTAGAGGTGGTCCTGTCAATAGCTATGAAAGAGAGAGATAAGGACTGGGCTCAGGGAAAAACTGACAAAGCCTCAGCCAACCCAGTGGGGTTATGCCCCTCACTGGACTAAAATGGTCTTGCCTTAAACCTCTGTCTCTCTCAGTTGCTGGCCTTGGAAGGGTATGACCTTGGGCAAGGTGGCCCTCTGCAGCTAAGGCCGACACTGAAGAAGCTGATAGCTGGTAACACTCCCCCAGTGCTGGACATGGCTTGAAATGGGGATCTGGATGGCACATCTTTCCGTCTACCACAATTATAATTCCAGATTCAAATTTTAGAGAGGTTTGTAAATAGAGCTTGAATATATTCTAAAACGCTTATAACAAACAGACAACAAAAATACATATAATTTTATATGCTTTCAAAATTATGGAGAAACAGAGAGTCAAATAATTATTATTAATTTAGTGCCTATTAATAGACCATTAACATTAAAAAAAACTGCCTAAAGGTAGATTTGCGAATTATCAATTCATCTTATTATGTTCTAATTTCCAAATGTCTGATTTTCTACGTCACTTTTTTCCCACCTTTGGGCTTTAAAGTGTTTTCTTAAATATATCGATATATATAATCTTAATTTTTTTACTTGTTACAAATGTTATAATTAACCAGGTCATCCACATATATATTTTAAAATGAAGAATACTCCAGTTATAAAAATAATAAAATTGCATTTTTGTGTTCTAATCCTCCCCACCTCAAATATTCATTCTCTAGAATCAAGCAGCTTTGCCTTTTCCCTGTTATTTACCTCCACATTTTTAAATAACCTCCATTTAAAATTGATTTTTCTACTTTAAACTGTTTATTCATTTGTTAATATAGAAGAGCTACCTTGCTTAAATTGCCACTCTCTTCCTCCACCCACTCAGACATTTTCTTTCCCTCCAGCCTACCAATTTATAATTATATCATAATTTTTCACTAATTCAATATTCAGTATTTACCTCCTATGATGAAATTCTGTTTTTAGCTGAAGCAAGTTGTGATAATATTTCCTTCTTTGTACAGTCTTCTTTCCTCTTGGAGACAGACATCATCCCTGCAGCCCTCGGTTCTCCTGTTCTAGTCTGGACCACTTGCTCTCTGGGTTGGCTGCACAGCTGCTGTCTCGAGCCTCCTTTTGGCAATTTCCTAGAAGATTTCTTGGCCCCTCTTTATTGAATCCCATTTCCTGGACACCATATTTTATTCTCTCTTGATTTATCCCATCATTTTGGTGCTGCACGTTGTGGAGAGGAAAGACTTTTTCCTTTAACGCTCTAGGTTCAATAGCTAGGTCTATGAAATAAGCTGAAAACAGGCACATTAACGTGAGAAAAGTTATACAAATTTATTCATTTTTTGATATTGCGTGCACAAGACATTACTGGGAAAAAAAGCGAATACCCTAAGATGCAGTAAGATTCGAGAGCTTAGATATTGTCGTAATAGGGGAAAGGTGGGGGGAGTAGGCCACTTAGGAGAGAGAATAAATGATTTTTAGGAGCGATGAATGGGCCCTTAGAAGAATAGACGGGAGATATGGTAGTTTGTGAGAAAGTTTGTCTGGGTGTGGTTTTGTTGTCTAGTCTCCTATCCTGTGACAAGTCAATCTTCCCTTGTTGAGGAAATTCCTGGGGAGGGGATTTATGTCGGTTGAGTTCCTTTTGTAACATTCTTCTTTAGGCAGATAAGGGGAATTCAGAGAAAGCCTCTCCCTGCATTTGCTGTTTTTAAGTGCCCTCAACTCAAAATAATCCTTATGCCAAAGAGGCATATAATATTTTAGGGTGGCATATTCTGCCATCCTCCAACATTGACTTTATGAGAAAGAAGGCAAACTGGAAGAAGGTTTTGAGAATTTGAAAATCTAAAAATGTCTTTATTCTTCTTACTTGATTATTTGAGAAAATTCCTAGGTCAAAAATGACTTTTCCTCAGAATGTTAAAGTTTTACTATAGTGCCTTATAGCTAGAGAATATGTAGGGGCTTGTCCAGAAGACCTCATCATGGGGGAAACTCAAAAGGTTAGTATCTACAGGTGTTTTCTTTATATGCTGGTTTGTGTCTTCTGGAGAAGCATCTAGTGACCTGCTTTGGCTGAAGGGGGAAGGTGACTAAAGATTCTCACCCTTCCTCTCATCTGTGCCTGGAATCCTTGAGGCTGTGTCCACGATGGTTCAATGTCTTCAGAGTGTAAACATTTACCTTCTGCCAAGGAGGTTGCATATGCTGGGGAGGGACATCAGGGAGTCGAGAGAGTCTTAACTGTTGCTGATGGAAAGTTTCAGTGACTCTACCAATTTTCAGCTTTACTCAATGCTTCATAGTCACCATATTTCCAGGATCTGGGGGAAAGAACTGACTAGCTTCTTGTGCATGTTACTGCTGCAAGCTGTTTGGTTTCAGCCTTCTCTGGACTGTTAGATCAGTTAGCATTCATATGCTTTGCACTTTCCAAAATTTCATCTTCTCTCCACTGCTATTGCTCTTGTCTATGACTTGGGGGGATTTTTGTCTATTTCTTACTATCATTCTGGTTGAAGTTTGAGGAGTTAAGCATGTACATTTAATGTGTCAGTGAAACTGCAACTTCTGATCAAGAACTTCAGTGACATTTCTGTCCTTTTTTGTCTCTCTGCTAAATATTTCTCTTCCTGAAATTGCAAATATTGATATATAAAAAAATTCTGCTCAAATGTGGAAGACTGAATGTTTTATTTCATTTTCTATACTAAAAGCAGTCCTAAAAACTAAAATGACACACACAAAACCATACAGACATAAAATAAGCCACCAGTTTTAATTAAATGAGAAATCAGCCACAACTCCCCCCAAAATACTATTAAGAATAGCTTAGGAAATATGGGAAATAGTACAGGAAAAAATGCAACAAACTGTGGAAGTGAGGGTGCACATACATTTTTAAATTTCTTGCAGTATACAGAATTTTCACAAGTAAATTCCCTCATAAGTTAAAGTCAAACTAGAAGCAGCAAAGTGCATCATAAGCTCTGTTGAAATAAGTTCAGAGATATGGGTGAGAGGCTTAGACAAATGAAGGAAGTGAAGCGTCATGATATTAGTATCAAGCAAGGTGATATATACTGATAGACTCTAGACTTGCAAAATATAACAGTATATGCAACCGATATGGGATTCTAATTCTTAACAGACCCAGATTTTCAAAGGGCTGACCATCATCTTAATCTCCTCCATGACCAAAGAATATTCTACATAGTCAGTGGGTAATTTCAGCAGAAGTCGAAACCCCAATGTTATGCTGGAAATTTAGAGAAAAATAGGATATCCTAAGATATTAATACCTGGAAAAACTCATCTCTTTGAAGAGAAGGTAAAAATTGAGTCAAATTTGATGTTTCAAATACAATTATAGAGTATTTTTAAGTATCATTTGATTTTTAGAGTTGGAAACCTGTTTTGGTTTTACAACAGTAGCATTAACTTTTTAATATATAGGTGTATATATGATATTATATTTTCAGTTGTATACATTCTACACTTACGTGCATAATCTTTTCATTTAATTGGTTTCTCAATACAGAAAAATGCCACTAAAAATCATATACATAAATTCAAAAGTCACTTGCTGCTTCCCTGCAACAGCAAACCTGGCCTCATTCCTGTATTTTTGCAGCCTGGGCAAGCTGGTTATCAGTCACATAGCCTTTCTTGCAACTAAATGAAATATTATTTTGAAATGATAGATATTTGGAAAATTCCCTGTCTTAGTAGACAAGAACTTTATGTAACATGTTACATTGTATGAAATTCTAATAATGAAGATACATTTTGGAGTAGATTTAAATTGATCTTTAGATGTTCAGGCTGATAACATTTCTCTGTGGGATTTAATTTTTTTTTATTGACACATTAATAAAACCATTCTCTACTTTAGAGTAGTAGGAATGAAATAAATTTGCTATTCTAAACCTTAGGATGCTTAATAGGTTTTTTAACATGATAAATGCAGCCACCATGGATATTGTTCTTCATTATAAGACCACTTCAGAATAATTAGTGGTCTGCTGGTAAACCAGTCCTCCCCACCAGTATAAAGCCCCGATTGGCAACATTTGCTGATTTCTATGATGGAAGTTCTCCCATCATGGCTGACTTTGAGGTATCCATCTGATGTCACTGAAGGCAGAGTTGGGGAGGGAAGTTCATAATTGGCTCTCCTTGGCTGGGTGAGCCAGCTTCAGTGTGCCACTGGATTAATATATTCATTTTTAAATTTATTTTAATTTTCCTCTCGAAGTTAATACACTTAAAAAAAAACAAATAGAACAGAAGGGTTTATAATTAAAAATGATTCAAACCTCATTCTACCAACCTAATACTGCTTCCCAGAAGTTACTCCTTTGAACTGTTTCTGTTTGTAGTGTTGTTGGTTATTATTTTTCTTTAAATCTAAAAAATTTACTAATATGGCTTTTTCTTGATTTGGCAACAATACAAACACTTGCAACTCTTTCAGCTAGGAAATTTTTCCATTATCTAGTAACTTTGTTCTCTCCATTTTCTCTGTTCTCCACAATTCCTATTAATTGGACATAATCATCTTGAATGATAGTGTCTTTTCTTTCATATTTTTCTCTTTTTTATTGAAGTATAGTTGATTTACAATGTATTAGTTTCTGGTGTACAGCAAAGTGATTCAGCTATATATATATATATTATTTTTCATATTCTTTCCATTATGGTTTATTACAGGATATTGAATATAGTTCCCTGCATCTTTCATATTTTTAGTCATTTTTTTGCTGTTTCATCTTTCTTTTGATTTTTTTTAGTAATCATATAATTATACACTTATGTTTTTTCTATTTTTTCTTAGCATTATCCTGTTTAATGGATAAAGTATTATTACAATCTTATGATTCTAATTAAAGCTATTTATAATCTTTTCTAGTTTCTGAATTGTCAGTTTTTCTTTCAGTAATTTTTTTTTTTGTCTTGAGCTTTATCGTTTGTACTGTTAGTTTTCACGTAGCTGTCGACCTTTGGTTGTCTATTTGTATTCAGTAATGTGGGACTGGGTTGATTTATCTAATGGGTGATTTGAGTGTTCTTTCCAGTTCTGTATGAAGTGTTCACACTGTGACTTTCAGCAGGCCTGTCAGCACCTTTCATAAGTTGGCAGGTCTTCAGGCTTCAATTTGGGATCATCCTGGGGTACTCCCAAATGTCAGAATGGACAAGGCTTGAACCCTAGCACATAATCTTAATCTTCCAGTCCTACTTCTGCTCATGCAACTGTTTCAATTTATTTAGAGAAGTGGTTTGTGTGGAGGGGGCGGGGGTGTTGTCGGAGCTGTATGGGTGTGATTCTCCTTGGCAGTATATGCCAGGTTGCCTGTACTCTGAAGGTGAGGAGTACAGGAGAGAGAAATATGGATGAGAAAGGGACATGTGGGAGAGCAGACTGGTGCAGTTGTTTCATAGACAGAAATCGCCACCAGTCCCTTTCTCCTGCTCTCATTGCCAGTCTTCCGGGCTTTTCGTGGTACCTTCAGATTCCAAACCCAGTACCTTTGTAAAGTTCTGCTAGGGCTATATGCATTTTTCTCTGGTGCATACTGTATCCATACATTCCGCGTTATGGCTTCACTTTTTTGTTTCATCCAGTGAAGGTTTCAGTCTGCCTTAATATCCCCAGAAATGTTTGAAGTATCTTATCTTCCCTGTTAATAATTTGAATGTGAATTGGAACTTGAAATGAAAACTTCATCACACTGGGCCATTAAACAGTGAACCCATTTGGGATCCTACCATCAGTGAACCATTTCAATACCCTCTTTGGGTGCTATCCACATTATATCTGTTATATGTATATAGTAATATTTTTTGGATTTTGACATGAGCACTAGCTAAGTACTGAGCAATAGCATCAGGTTTTTTGTTTGTTTTTAAGAAAATATCAATATCAGGAAATTATTTTCCTCTAAAAGTGTACCCATTTATAAAAATTCTTATTCCAATTCTGGTTTTTAAAATTATAAGCATTATATATGAAGTTTGGAGTATATTTAGGAAGATCTCTTCATTTGGAAGAATAAAACAAAATCTTATAAATTATTATAATGTTGTGTTGCTGGATCTGGTTATATTTTTATCACAATCAAAATATAAATTTGCATTCGTTAAAGCTTCCTCTGTCAAATAATCTTAGAAAATGTTTTAGTCATACTATTTTAGCCCAAACTATAAGGATTATTTCTTAATACTCTATTATATATTCATATTCCAAAAAATAATTTGATTTTGAGAGGGGCTTGGGAACCCAAAGCAATTGACATTCTGAAGATAAATTCAATTTATGAACTAAGAGTTTCACTTTCTATTGACTCAATGGAATTTAGAAAAATTGAATATTATTTTATAATAAGATATCTTTTTTTCTAAGTATTTTAAAACAGAAAATATAACTCTTACTATGCTATCTTCTAACCATTCATAATTATTTAATAAACTAGTTATTTAAAGATTAACCCTGAATTTTAAAAATATTAAATAATTTAGGGAATTCCCTGGTGGTCCAGTGGTTAGGACTCCGTGCTTCTATTACAGGGGGCACGGGTTTGATCCCTGGTTGGGGAATTAAGATCCTGCATGCTGTGCAGTGTGGCCAAAAATAATAAAATAAAATAATAAAATAAAATAAATTTTAAAACCCCAATATATTCTAAAAAATAATAATTTATGCAAAAATACATGTACATATATTCTAGTAAATTTTAGAAGTAATACAACTGGACAATAATATAAGTGTAATTGACCTCATTTATTTCCATGTATACTGCTATGAATTGAACTAATTATTCTTAGAATTTAGTTTTTCTACATCATAGAATAAATATCTACATAAGTATATATAGCTTTAATATATGTGTACATAATACTAAATGTGAAAATTAACATATATGTGCATGCACAGAAGTGACTGTGGTCACCTATGTTTCAGATATGCACAAAACATAAATATGGGTATAGGTAATGTATATACATCCTCTTTTTGTGTATATGTGTGTATATATATATGTGTGTGTGTGTGTGTGTGTGTTTTAAAGGCCAAAATAAGCATAATACTTAAAGTCTCCCCCACTTCTCCCATGCCTTATTATTCTGCATCACGCATTCACTCTTACTGAGTGGTTAGGGTTAGGCTGACACTTTTCAGGCTGAAAGGCAGAAACATTTATTTTCACTGACAAACAATTTGGGAGTACTTTCCTAGGGTTGCAAGACATTTGCTCTAACACAATTCTCATTCTATTCTATTATGAAGCCCCGGTAACATTTGGCATCTTCCTACTGAATTTGCATGTAATGAGCCAAATGACACCAGAGGTTGACTGTAATATATGTTATAAAGTTCATGGAAAATTTTCTGTCTTTGAAATTTAAAAAGTAATATAGGAATTCTTTTGCATACATTTTTTGAGGAGGAAACATTATTACTTTTTCTCTGAATATAAATGTAATATGCGTTTCTATTAGAAACTATTAAAATATTAGAAAATACCAGGAAGAAATAATAATATCTACAATCCTATTAGTCAAAGATAATTGTTATTTTATGTATGGCCTTAATCATATTTATGTATAATCATGCATTATATATATATATTTGTTAGATGTATTTGGAATCATGCAGTTTATATTTACAGACTTTTTAACTTAATTTTCAAAGATATATGTCATTAAAATATGTTAAACAGCTTGATAGTTTGGTTTTTAATGGATGCATGATATTCATTCTATGAACATTATAACATGTAATCACCCTATATTGTTGGATATTTGTTATTTTCAATTTTTGCTCTTATAAATTATACCATGATAAAATACCTTTATAAATTATCATGCACATCTACGATGGCTTTGGTTATTTATTTATTTTGTGTAATCTGATCATGCTAACATTTTTTATATCTAAATATGTGTGTTTTTAACTGATTTTGAAGAACCTTTTTTTTTCTATAATGGTATTAATCTTTGGCCTATCCTATATGCTGCAAATTATTTTTTTTTTACTTTTTTGATAGCTTTATAATTGTGATCATTTTTGATATGCATTTTAGTTAAAATGTCTACTTTAGTACAGTCTTTGTGGGGAAGACATTGGCATTTTCTCAAAAAGCTAAACACATAGTACTTTATTATCCAGCAACTTTTCTTCTAGGGATTTACCCCAAATAATTAAAAACATATGTCCACAAAACACTTGTAAAAGTGTTCGTTATAAAACTCTTCATAATAACAAACTGTTGGAAACAACTTAAACTGACACCAAAAAAGAATAGATTAAAAAAATTGTGATGTATTCATAAAATGCTAAGAATTAAAGAAATAAACTCTAGATTCACACAAAAACATAGAAGAATCCTAAAAGCATGCTCATTGAAAGAATTAAGACACAAAATAATATGTACTGTGTAATTCTACTTCTAAGATGTTCAGTAACAGGTATAAATGATCTGTAGTGTTAGAAATCAGGAGAATGGTTACCTTCATGAACGGGGAAGGGAAAAAGAATGGAAAGGGACACATTGGAATTTTCAGAAGTTTTGGTAGTGTCTATTTCTCATTTGTTACATTAGTTACATGGGTTTATATTAGTCACAGCTCTAAGAAACTCTACTGTTATAGACTGAATTTTGTTCCCTCAAAATTTATATGTTGAAGTCCTAACCCCCACTACTTAGAATGTGACCGTATTTGGAGATAGAGCCTTTAAAGAGGTAATTAAAGAATACAGGTCATATAGGTGGACCCTAATGCTCTATGACTGGTGTCCTTATGAGAGGAGAATATTAGGACACAGGCATACACAGTGGAAGACCATGTGAAGACACAGAAAGAAGGCAGCCATCTACAAGCTGAGGAGACAGACCTCAGAAGAAACCAACCCTTCCAACACCTTGGTGTCAGACTTCTGGCCTCCAGAATTGTGAGAAAATTAACTTCTATTATTTAAGCCACCCAGTCTGTGGCATTTATTATGGTAGCCATAGAAAACTAATACATCTATTTTCTAGATTTGTGCAGATTACTGCAGGTTATTATACTCAATAAAAATGCAAAATTTCGATTATTAGACAATTCTGGCCAAGCCAAAGTAACAGGGAAAGAATTGCTCTCCTGACTGAAATAATGAGTAAAGAACAGACAAAGCATATGAGTAGATGGTTTTCAATAATGTCAGAATTAGCCAATGGAGATGGTTATCATTGAGGAACAAGAAATAAATGAGGTGAGCTCTAGAGTAATTTTCTGGTTCCTGCCTGAAGAAAATTCCAGATTATTTCACAGTTTGGGGGAATTCAGGTGGATTCCAGTGGTCTTCCAGAGTTGAGGAGATGGAGCTCAGAATTCAGGGAGTCCAAGGCAAGCTAGAGTTTTTCAAGACAGAGTATTAGAGAGTAGAGAGCTGTGTAAAACTTCAAATAGCTACATAAGGTCTCTGAATTATCTAGCTGAGTACTTATCAATGCATGTGTATACAGGAACTACTTGAGGCTGGTGAAAGAACCACACAAAGTAATCAGAGTAAAAAGTCCCTAGAGTTTCACATAGGGCTGAGAAGATTCCTCTTGTCACCAGCCAGAATGGAAAATCTTATCTTTCATAGGACATGTAATCAGAAAGGTTTTGTTTTAGTAGTTGGGCCAAATTATCCATATACTACTTACTGTCCATCTAACAAAGCTTCAAAATAAGTTCTAAAATGTAAAACTGTCCCAAAGTGATGTAACCATATCCCAGAACTAAGATCAAGAATATTTATTTAATATTAATTAATATTTAAAAATATCCAGAACCCAATAAGGTAAAATTACAGTGTTGGGCATCCAAACAAAAATTGCCATCCATGAAAAGAAGCAGAAAAGCATGATGCCAAATGAGTACAGAAACATCAATCAATTGAAAGTGATCTAGAAATGACACAGATAATATAATTATTAGACAAGGACATTAAAACATTTATTATAACTGCATTCTGTATGTTCATGTACCTAAAAAGCTTAAGCATATTAAGTAGAGACATGGAATATAACAAAAAATATACAAATGCAACTTCCAGCAATGCTGATTACACTGTCTGAGATGAAAAATATCAATTATGTCTGTGCTTTCCTTTGCATTTTTGCTGTGCCTATGTCCCACTTTGAGATAAAATATTCACCCAAACTTTCTTTTAATTTCTTTGCAGTTTCAATTACATAGTAAAGTAAGTCTAATTTATTTTTCTATATTATTAGACAATGCTCAGAACATTAATTTTCTATTATTGTATCATTGATTTAAAATGCTAGTTTTTAAAATTTATGAGTGCTAGTACGTATTACTGTCAGTCACGGTTTTTTGGTTTTCTGATGTCTCTATTTGGCAAAGCTATTTTTCTGTATATGTAGATAGGTTAACACCTTTCCTTCTCAAACCACTCTAAAAAACTGCAAAGGAAAGCATACTTCCAAACTCATTCTACCCAAATCAAACAATGTAACACACCACATTAACAAATTGAAGAATAAAAATCATAAAACCATTTCAACAGATGCAGAAAAAACTTTTGATAAAAATCCAGCATCCATTTATGATAAGAACTCCCCCACAAAGTTGGTATGTGAGACCATAACTCAACATAATAAAGGCCATATATGATAGACCCACAGCTCACATCATACTCAACAATGAAAAGCTGAAAGCATTTTCTCTAAGATCAGGAAAAAGACAAGGATGTCCACTCTTGCCACTTTTATTCAACAAAATACTGGAAGTCTTGGCCACAACAATTGGACAAGAAAAAGAAATAAAATGAATCCAAATTGGAAAAGAAGAAGTAGAATGGCCGCTATTTGCAGGTGACATGCTACTATACCTAGAAGATCCTAAAGACAACACCCAAAAACCATTAGAGGTCATCAATGAATTTTGTAAAGTCACAGGATACAAAATTAATGTACAGAAATCTGTTACATTTCTATACACTAACAATGAACTATGAGAAAGAGAAGTTAAGAAAACAGTCGCATTTACAATTGCATCAAAAAGAATAAAATACCTAGGAATAAATCTAACTAAGGAAGTACAAGACCTGTACTTTGAAAACTATCAGACACTTATGAAAGAAATTGAAGATGACACAAACAGGTGGAAATATATATTGTGTTCATAGATTAGAAGAATTAATATTGTTAAAATGACCATACTAAAATGACCAAGGCAATCTACAGATTCAGTGCAATCTCTATGAAAATACCAATGGCATTCTTCACAGAACTAGAATAAATAATCTGAAAATTTATATGCAACCCAAAAGACCCTGAATAGCCAAAACAATCTTAAGAAAGAATAACAAAACAGTAGTATCACACTCTCTGATTTCAATATAAACTACAAAGCTACAGTATTCAAAACAGCATGGAGCTGGCACATAGATCAATGGAACAGAGTAGAGGGTCCAGAAACAAAGCTACACTTTTATGAGAAATTAATCTATGACAAAGGAGGCAAGAATATACAATGAGGAAAAGACAGCCTTTTCAATAAATGGTGTTGGGAAAATCGGACAGCTACATCCAAAAGAATCAAACTGGACTAGTCTCTTACACCATGCACAAAAATAAATTCAAAATGGATTAAAGGCTTAAATGTAAGACCTGAAACTGTAAAATGTCTACAAGAAAACATAGGCAGTACGCCCTTTGACATTGGTCTTAGTAATATTCTTTTGGATAAGACTCCTCAGACAAAGCAAACAAAAGCAAAAATAAACAAATAGGACTACATTGAACTAAAAAGCTTATGCACAGCAAAGGAAACTATCAACAAAACAAAAAGGATATCTACTGAATGAGAGAAGTATTTGCAAATGATATATCTGATAAGGGATTAATATCCAAAATATATAAACAGCTCATATAACTCAGCATCAAAAACCAAACAAACAACATAATTAAAACATGGGCAGAGAATTTGAATAGACATTTCTCCAAAGAAGACATAGATGGCCAATAGGCCCATGAAAATATGCTCAACATCACTAATCATCAGGGAAATACAAAGCAAAACCACAATGAGATATCATCTCACACCTGTCAGAATGGCTGTTATACAAAAGACAGCAAAGTTAGTAAAGATGTAGAGAAAAGGGAACATTCATACACTGTTGGTTGGAATGTAAATTGGTGCAGCAACTATGGAAAACGGTATGGAGATTCCTCAGAAAATTACAAATAGAACTCCATACAATCTAGCCATTCTACTCCTGGGTATTTAAATAAAGAAAAGGAAACCACCAATTAGAAAAGGTATATGCACCCCTATGTTCACTGCAGCATTATTTACGATAGCCAAGATATGGAAGCAACCTAAATGTTCACCAATAGATGAATGGGTAAAGGATTTTTGAGATATGTGTGTGTGTATATATATATACATATACATATATATATATATATATATATATATATATATACTCAGCCATAAAAAAGAATGAAATCTTGCCATTTGTGACAACATGGATAGACCTAGAGGGTATTATGCTAAGTGAAATAAATCAAAGAAAGATAAATACTGTATGATTTCATTTATATGTGGAATCTAAAAAACAAATGAACAAACGTAACTAAACAGAAACAGAGTTATATATAGAACAAACAGGTGGTTGCCAGAGGAGAGGGAGGTTTGGGGAGTAAAGAAATAGGTGAGGGAGATTAAGAGGTACAAACTTCCAGTTGCAAAATAAATGAGTCACAGATATGAAATGTACAGTGTGGGGAATATCATCAGTAACTATGTAATATCTTTTTATGGTGACAGATCATAACTAGAATATTAATGGTGACCATTTTGAAATGTATAGAAATATTGAATCACTCTGTTATGTAACAGGAACTAATATAGTGTTGTAGGAAAATTATACTTCAAAAACAAACTCATAGAAAAAGACATCAGATTTGTGGTTACTATGGGTGTGGGAATTGGTTAAAGGCAGTCAAAAGACCCAAATTCCAGTTGTAAGATAAATGATTACTAGGTTTGTAACGTACAACGTGATAAATATAATTAACACTACTGTATGTTCTATATGAAAATGGTGAAGATAAGTAAATCCTGAGTTCTCATCACAAGAAAAAATATTTTTTCTATTTTTAAAATTTTGTTATCTATATGAGATGATGGATGTTCACTAGTTATTGTGATAATCATTTCATGATGCATGTAAGTCAAATCATTATGCTGCACACTTTAAACTTACACAGGGGCTTCCCTGGTGGTGCAGTGGTTAAGAGTCCGCCTGCCGATGCAGGGGACACGGGTTCATGCCCCGGTCCGGGAAGATCCCACATGCCGCGGAGCGGCTAGGCCCGTGAGCCATGGCCGCTGAGCCTGCGCGTCCAGAGCCTGTGCTCCACAACGGGAGAGGCCACAACAGTGAGAGTCCCGCTTACCACAAAAAAAACCCAAAAAAACAAAACCAAAACTTATACAGTGCTATAAGTCAATTATATCTCAATAAAACTAGAAGGAAAAGAAAGATGGAAAAGGCATTAAATTTGTACAACAAGATATTTTGAGAAAAAGAGAGACCACATTCACATAACTTTTATTACAATATATTGTTATAATTGTTCTACTTTATTATTAGTTATTGTCATTACTCTCTTATTGTACCTAATTTATAAATTAAACTTTATCATAAGTATGTATGTATAGGAAAAAAACATAGCATGTATCTGTTTTGGTATTATCTGTGGTTTCAGCAATCCACTGGGGTCTCAGAACATATCTCTGCAGAACAAAGGAGATCTATTGTATTTATTATTTTTATTGTCAGAGACTGAAGTCCTATTAATCTAAACATGGCTGACCCAATTTTAAAAAATTAAAATTTTTAATTTTCCAAAATCAGTACTTCCACTTTTCCAAAAGTGGAAAAGTATTTGATATTTTGAAAGTTTGTGCTTCAAGTTTGTGTTCTTAAATATTAGGTCCTAGTGGAATGAATCATTATCTATTTATCTATTTTTTACTCCTTAAAGATGTAGCGTAAATTTTTGGAAGTCATGTTCCAGGACTTCCTCAAATACCTCTACCACACATGACCCTGTTAGGTCATATTTACAGAGATAGTGATTTCTGACTTTGGGGAGTCACTTTTATAATTTAAAATAGAAAGTTATTCAGAAAGTGCAATATTTTTAGTGTGATAATCTGTAATAATTTATATTATCTTCTCTTTGGGATCAAAGTAATTAAAGTGTTAGAAATCACCTGTTAATTTCTTCCAGTCATCCTTTCTTTCAACTAAACTTGGCAACTCTTGGTGCCTCCCCAACTCATAAAGTTTTCCTGGAATGCTAAAAAAGATATCATTTTCTTGTTCGAATGCAGTGGTTCCCTGGTCTACCCAGGAATCAAGAGATTGAGGGAGATAGCAGCCCTAAGATGAAAATGAAACTATACTTCACCACTTTGTAAGACCATCTGATGACCCAACATGGATGCAAATGAACATTATTGTACCTGGCGATAATTTTGCCAACTAAAAAAGGAAGTGTGAAGTAGAAAATAGGAAGAAGAAAACTGGAGGAGTAGGTTCTGGATCTCCAATGTAAAAATGGAGTTTGGAATGCATCAGCAAGTAGTTTACATCTCCCTAGTTTTTCATATTCTCAATTTGTATGTATATGCTCACTGAGTTACAAGTAAAGACTAGATGTGGCTTACCTCTGCATAACTTATTGCATATGTGCTATTTCTACTATTGATTCGGTCAGTATTATAAACATCATGATCTTCCTGTTCTCGAATTTGACACCTCCCTGTTGGTTTCACTTATAGATAATGAAAAGTAAAGGCTGAGAATGGAGGCCATGAAGAAACATAAGTCGAAGTAGCGATAGGGCAGTGGGGTGCTTGAAGGGAATTTTGGGGAGACAGCTCCTAATCTTCAGAGGAAAGTCCCTCAAAAACTTATAATGAGGGTATAGAGAGAACACATGAACATATGACAAAATAAATTTTAAAAAGAGAATGTAAAAGTTATCCTGGAGAATTGCACAGTTAACTGCCAGATTTGTGTTATAGATGATATTACTGCTTTTTCCTTTATAGGAGGTGAAGATTGCTGAGAGTTATGGCTCCTGAAATTTCTTAAAGGGTGGTGAGGATTTGGCTAGATACAGAAGAGTGAGAAGGAATCTTACAGCATGTATAATAAACATAAAAAGCAAAACTATCAGACCCCTGTCAACACACAGCTAAAAAGGAAAACAATAGTTTTTTTTCCCCTTTTGTGAAAACTGGCAATGTTTTATTTTGTCTAGATAAATGAATGTTTTTTAATACATGAGAATTATTTTCCCTCAACTTAAATTATATGCAAAGAATCCTTCTTGAATGAGGGTGGAAGTATAATAGGACTGGAGAACTGATAGAGACGCTACCTTTATGGCTACCTCATTACTCCTGAAAATCACCCAGGTGCTATTGCCCGCAAGTGTGACAAATTCAGGCTTAGGTTAATCCAGAAAAAAAAGTTGATTTTCATAGTTAAGCCCTCAATATTAAACCTCAGCTATACTTGATCTTTTAATCTACTTTGATGAGAATTTTCATTTTGATTTAAAAATAAATAATATATATTTTATTTTGGCAACTGTCTCAGTAAAAAATAAGGAATTTTTAAATCTTTGCTATTATGTAATTTAAACTAAGTTAATGCATACTAAATTCCTTTGAAGATAATGGTAGTTATGATCATCTATTCCCTTCATTCTTGTTTTTTGTTACATGAAACCAGGCAAATATAATTATTTTAATAAAGCTTTACTTTATGGTTTTATTATTCATTAGGAAGAAAGCATTATTCTTACAACATTATAGTTTATGAGATAAAAACCTGCCCAGTCCAAGTTTAAAATAAAGAAAAAAATAAGGAACAAAATATTGAGTTGCTGTTGCTACTTAGTTTTTGTTTACGTATTTTGTTGTCGTAAAATCCCACCAATAAGCTATTGCATTAGTACAACTTCCTCAATTACTTTTCCTCACTGATGTCACTAATTGTGACTCATTAATCATGAGATTGTTAGTAGAGGACCAGAAAAATAAAAACAACCTATACTAAGTATAAATATTTTTAATTATAAGATGAGGTGTATTTCCATTGCCACTATGCAAAGGCAAAGGGGAAAGAACGAGGTGATTCAGTTATGTTTTTCTCTGATAGTGGACTTAATATTACTGAATATAATTCTTTTTTTGTTAACATAATATATTTTTATAAAAAAGTATAATTCTAAATCTAATTCTTAACTTTAATTTTTCCATTTCCTCAATGCTATGCTTTTTCTTGAAACATGGAAATATTTGTGTCAGAGAAGAAGAAGTTAAACCTAAGTAAGCAGAAGGAGGAAATAAAATGAATCAATGAAATAGAAAATAGAGAAAGAATAGAGACATCAATGAAATGAAAAGCTGATTCTTGAGGAAGATCAGTAGAATTGATAAATGTCTAGCCAGACTGATCAGAATAAAAGGAGAAAAGGTTCAATTAACAAATATTAGGAATGAGAGGGGATCCATCAGTACAGATTCTACAGACATTTAAAGAAAAGTCAGGGAATATTAAGAACAATTTTATAGCTGATAAATTAATCAAATTAGGTGAAATAAACAAATTCCTTGAAAGACATAAACTACTAAATCTCACTCAAGAAGAAATAGATGACCTGAATAACTTTTTATCTAGTAAAGAAACTGGTGAGGTTGAGCATCTCATTTTAAGTTTATTGCTTTTTTATGAATGCCCTTTACATATCTTTTGCAGATTTTCTGTTCAAATCTCAAAATTTTCTTTTTAACTGTTGAATTTTATATGTTATTTTATACATTGATCCCTTGTTAGTTTTAGACATTGCAAGTAACTTCTCCCTATTTTCTATTGGTTTATTTCATCTATGGTGTCTGTTATTGAATTAAAAATACTTAATTTTCATGCATTTAAATTCACCCCTTACGAATTTCAATTTTGGGGTTTTATTTAATTTTTCCTACCCCTAGATGGAAAATATACTCATACATTTTCATTTACTGGCATTATACCTTTCCATTCAGATTTATGTCTTTAATTCCTGTGAATTCCACTTTGAGATTTAATATAACAATCCATCTTCATATTGGTAATTTTCTGAGCTCTCTATCCTCTTCTGTTGGTCAGTTTGTTCTTGACCAAACAGCTTTATTATTATGGCTGTTTAATATATTTTAATAGTTTAATGAACCTCCCTACTTCCTTTACTTTTTTCTTCAAACTTGGTGCAAGCTTTACATAGACTATTATTTTTCTATATACACTTTTGATTAAACATGTTAACTTCCTCAAAAAAACCCACACAGAATTCTTATTGAAGTCGTGTTGAATTTACAGGTTAATTTGCAGATAATTGAAAGTTGCAGTGCTAAATGGTTTTATCCATACACATGGTATACATTTTTAAACATCTTTCAGATCTTTTAATGCAAGGTTTTCATATTTCTCAGTGAAAGTCTTGTGCATTTTAATTTCTTTAATAAGTTCCTCACAATTTTCTTGCCTTCTCTTTCAAGAATGCATATTAGTCAAATATTGAACATATTGAATTGGCTTTCTGTTTTTATGTTTTTCTATCCTGTTCAGTCAACCTTTTTTTTTTTTTCAAATTGTTCCACTCAATAATTTCTTTGACATTGTTTTTCAAGCGCTTAATTAGCATTTTAGTTTTCATTAATATATATTTAATTTGAAAGATCTTTCTTGTTTTTGGAGTGTTCTTTATAGTATTCGTGTTTATAGTATGTGAATATTTTATGTCTCAGAGAAAATTATGGAACTTCTGAAGTATTTTTCTGCTTGTAGCAACTCCATCTATTCTGAGTTGCTTGTTATTTGTTCATTTGATTTGGGCCCTGTTTTTCATGTAGGAGGGTATCCTTTGATATCTGGTGATAACTGGCTGACCATCAGTGATTAAGAATGAAGAAGCACTTCATGCGTGGGAGGCGTTTGTGTGATCTATTAGTCAGCCATCATTTTAATTGGGGCTTCCCAAATGTTGATGTCTCTAGGTCTTTACTCTCTGCAGAGAATGAGCTATGATATATGAACTTCCAGGGATATAAGCCTGGTTTCTGTGTTCCACAGCATATTTGAAGAAAAGGGCTTGTGAGGGCTGGGGGGAGGGGGTCTCTACCATTCAATTTGTAGAATATTACTTAATCCCTTTGTTTGTAGTATGGCACCTCACCTTTGCCCTAATGGATAATGGGGTCCCTGAGTTAGAGCTTCTACTGTTGAATTTCTTTAGACAATATATCTTACAATTTTTCTATTCATGAGAAGAAAGTGGGACCAAGAACCCTCAGACCTAACTGCTCCTTAAACAAACTGAGTAGATTCCTTGTATAAAGTTTCCTGCCTTTGCTTGACTCTTACTTGACTCTCTCGCCTCTTTGTTATGCCTCTCTGTAAACACTTACGTTTGCACTTTTCTCCTCTGATAAGTCACTACTATTTTTCCATCTGTTTCCTGTTTCTTATATTGCAGGTTGGAATTACAGAGGCCTCCTGCTTTCATTAAGCATTCATTAAGCATAACGTATGTTATTGTTCTGATTGTTTTTTGATATGTCTTTACCTTGCTGTGTTAAATTAAAAGTCATAAACATATATTTTGTGTTATGCATTTGTTCAGAGGGGTCATATTAGCTTCTGTGCATAGGAAGAATTCCATAAATGTTTTAGATCAAATGTATATCTGTTGTAATGTATACAAATGTAGTGATAATGATTTAATTTAACAAATATTTTACTAAGTTTCAATCACTTTGCTAGGTAACTGGGAGCTACATTCTTGTGAGTAAGAAATAATAAATAAGAACTGTATGACAGTTAAGGTTAGAGGTAAATGCTACAGAAAAATATACAGCAGATAAGGTGATAGCAACAGATTTGAAGAATGTTTTAAACATGTAGTTCAAGGAAGCCTCTTATTTTCCTTATTGCTTAACATTAAAAAATATATATTTATATATATTTAATATATTAAATATATATTTTAGTGTATTTATATATATATTAAAAATATATATTTTATTTACACAAGGATCAAATGAATCACTAAAAAATTCACTTAGAAATAAAAATGATACTTGTAATGGTTGGTAGTGGTTATAATTACTTTACAAGAAGTATTTCTCTCTTCCTTGTTTTCCCTGCCTTGGGAGAATTGGAAAAATAAAGCTGTTTAATGAACTGTGGTTTAAATATCCTTTGAAAATCTAAGTTGCTTCTGAAAAAGATGTATAATGCAGTTATATTCCTTTGTTTATGGAGGAGGGAAGGAAATAAACCTGAGGCTAATAGAAATAGATTACATCTCACTTATGGAGCATAGATTAAAATAATATATTTTATTGTGGACCTCCCTTCAGAATTCAAACTAAATATCATTTACTTTTTCTATTTAAGTAATAGCCTCAGGGCTTTTTAAAAAATATCATTATCAGAAGATTACCTAATATATTACTGATATAGTTTCTTCCAATCACAATATCATTGACAAAATGTCATGTTAGCAATATCACATTTTATAGTCTTGAAATGATAAAGTAGAAAAGGGCTCCCCAAATACATTTTTTCCAGTAAAAGTAGTCCTGGTACATTCTCTATTGTCTTGCTTTTTTTTTTTTTTTTTTAAAGAGAAACAATATAAAATACTTTCCTGTTCATTGCTTTGAAAGTGAACATTTATTTGGCCTGTTTAAATTCATAATTTATTTTCTTTTGAATATCTTGCAGATATTTATTATACAGTAGCGATTCAATTTAAAAGTTCTGTAGTATCAGTACTTTTCTACTAAAATTATTAAATATAAACATTTAAATTATTTTAACCTCATTTATTTTTTTTTCCACTTATTTTCAAATAACAGTGTATTTGGTATATAGAATGAGTATTTTTTTTAAAGTGTGGAGTACTTTTAAGTTTGGGATTAAATCAGACATATGGTTCCAAAATTGAATATGTAAAAGTAGGTACATAGTGAAATTCCCCCTCCCACCATGGTCCTACCTCCACCCAGTCTCCATACCCTATGTGGAAGTAAATGTTTACTGTGTATATTTCCAAAGTTCTTATTCATATATAAACAGGCTTGAATATATATTCTTGCTTGCCCTTATTTATCTAAAATTTAGCATATTTAAAAATTGTTCTGCACATTCTTTTTATCACCTGTGTCATGGAGGTATTTCTATATTGGTATTATAAAGAGCATTCTCATACAGTTGACCATTGAAAAACATGGGTTTAAACTGCATGGATCCACTTATATGTGGTTTTTTTTCAATGAATGTATACTGCACGATCCTCTGTTGGTTGAATCTTTGGCACTGAGGATATAGAGGGAAAGCTGTAAGGTTATGTGTGGATTTTTCAATGCAGGGAAGGTCGGTGCCCCTAATCCCTGCATTGTTCAAAGGGCAACTGTACTTATGTTGTTTTGCACATGTAAATCTGTAGAGAATGGCCCAGAAGTGGAATTACTGAATACAAAGATCTAAACTTTTGTAATTTTGATGAATAGTAATGTTAATAAATTTCCCCCATTGTATTAGTTTATATTTTCCACATCAAAAATTGAGAGAGATGTTTCCCTTACAATATCTTTTCAAGCTTTTTGGTTTGTACCAATATGATAGGTGAAGAATAATACCTCAGGGCAGTTTTAATTTTTATTTCTCATATTATAAGTGAGGAGGAGAATCATTTTAACAACCACTATTGTATTTCTTTTTCTGCAAGACTATATATTTTCACCATTTTTCTTTAGGGTTAGTTTTATCAATTTCTAGGGGTTCTTTATGAGAGAATTTATTTATCTTTACTGTGTTATAAATTTCAAATATTTTCCCAGTTCTTTGTGTTTTACTTATGGTCTTAATTTTTAAATTTTGTATCAAAAATCTAAAAGCCTTTCCCATTCAAAGTTTGAAGGGTTATTCTCATGACTTCTGATATTTTTATGATTGTATATTTTACCTTGTAATATTTTATACATTTAGAATTTATCCTGGTTTTTCAGATAAAGTATGTATGCCACTTAATTTTTTTCCAGATGCCACTGAGTTCTTCTGATACTATTTATATAATCATTCTTTAATTGATATATTTAAGATGTCACCCTAATTGTATGGTATATTCTTGAATGTTTTGTGTTTCTACCTAGGGTCAATGGAACTCAAAGTAAAACTCAATTTTTTTTTTGCTTTTAAAAATTACTTTGAGGAAAGATCCATAATATAATATTCAAATAGGAATTTTTACATGATAGGTTTTATTTTTCCTATTATTTATTTTAAAATTTTTATTATACCTTTTACTCTAAATATTAAGGTACAAATTTTATTTGATGCATTATTAACAAAATCTCAAATCGATGGGTTATTTTAAGATGTTTAAATAGTTAATTTGACAGATACTCAAGTCAACTTCTCTAAAAGTGAATTTATTATTCTCTCTTAATCCTACCAGTGTCGAGACTCATATCTGGGTGTCATCCTTGTCTCCTGCTTCTCACTCCCTGGTCTTATTAATTCTGACTCTTAACAGTCTCTTCTCTCCAGCTTCTTTCCCAAACCAATCTTACTGTCTCCTTCTTGAAGAAAATTGCCATTATCATTCACCTATATTAGGTCAACAAGTCCTGCTTAAAGCTATCTGAGTAAGTTCATTCTCCATATAGAAGCTAGATTTTTAAAAAAAAAATTTATTTGACAAAAAGATGCTTTTAGGTTTTTTCTTTGTTCAAATCTATCATTATCTTCTGGGGGACCTCCCTGGTGGTCCAGTGGTTAAGAATCCGCCTTCCGATGCAGGGGAAGCGGCTTCGATCCTTGGTTGGGGAACTGAAATCCCACATGCTGCAGGGCAACTAAGCCCGCATGCCGCAACTACTGAGCCCACATGCCGCAACTATTGAGCCCACGTGCTGTAGAGCCTGCGTGCTGCAAAGAAAGATCCTGCGTGCCACAATGAAGATCCTGCATGCTGCAACTAAGATCCAACGGAGCCAAAAAACAAAAAAATCTTTATTAGATGTTTGAGTGTGTGTGTGTGCACATGTGTGTTTCAGCTTTGTTGAGATATTATTGACATATTACATTGTGTAAGTTTGTGGTTCAACGTGTTGATTTGATACACATATATTTCAAAGTAATTACTACCATAGCCTTAGGTAAATCTACATTGTCACATAATTACCATTTCTTTTTGGTGGTGAGAACATTTAAGGTCTACTCTCTAAGCAACTTTCAAGTATAAAATACCATATATTAACTATTATAACTATGCTGTACATTAGAACCCCAGCACTTATTTATCTTATAACTGGACTTTTTGACAAACATCTCCCCTTTCCCCTGACTGCTGAGGCCCTGGTAACCACCATTCTAATCTCTGTTTCTGTGAGTTTGGCTTTTTTAGATTCCACATATAAATGAGATCATACAGTATTTGTCTTTCGTTGTCTGAATCATTTCACTTAGCATAATGCCCTCAAGGTCCATACATGTTGTTGCAAGTAGCAGTATGTCCTACTTTCACATGGCTGAATAATGTTCCATTATGTATAAAACATCTTTATCCATTCATCCATCAATAGACACGTAGGTTATTTCTATATCTTAGTTATTGTGAATAATGCTGGAGTGAACATGGGAGTGCAGATATCTCTTTAATACCCTGTTTTCCTTTCCACTGGATATATACCAGAGTGGGATGGCTGCATCATATGGTAGTTCTATTTTAATTTATTTTGTGAAACCTCCATACTGTTTTCCATAGTGGCTGCACCAATTTACATTCCCACCAACAGTGTATAAGAGTTCCCTTGTCTCCTCATCCTTGCAAAAACTTACTCTTGTCTTTTCAATAATAGCCATTCTGAAAGGTATGAGTTAATATCTCACTGTGTTTTTGGTTTGCATTTTCCAAATGATTAGTAACGTTGAGCACCTTTTCATGTACCTGCTGGCTGTTTGTATGTCTTTGGAAAAAAAATGTCTATTCTGTTCCTCTGCTCATTTTTTAATCAGATTTTTTTTTTAACAATTGAGGTATAAGAATTATTGATTTAATTTGGATATTAACCCCTTATCAGATACATGATTTATCAATATTTTCTCTTATTCCCCCAAAGGTTGCCTTTTCATTTGTTGATAGTTTTCTTTGCTGTTTAGAAGCTTTTTAGTTTGATATACCTGAAGTCCCACTTTTTTATTTTAACTTTTGTTGCCTTTGCTTTTGGTGTCAGATTAAAAAATCATCACCAAGAACAATGTCAAGGAACTCACTCCCTATGTTTTCTTCCAGTTTTATGGTTTCAAGTCTTAGGTTCAAGTCCTTAATCCATTTTGAGTTGAATTTTGTGTGTAATGTAAGCTAGGGGTCTAGTTTGATTCTTTTGCATGTCGCTGTCCAGTTTTCCCAGCACCATATTTTGAAGAGATTATTCTTTACCCATTGTATATTCTTGGTTCCTTTGTCAGAAATTAATTGACCATATATGCATGGGTTTAGTTCTGGGTTCACTCTTTTGTTCCATTGATCTATGTGTTTGTTTTTATGCTAGTATCATAGTGTTTTAATTACTATGGCTTTGTAATATAGTTTGAAATCAAAAAGTGTGATGCCTCCAGCTTTGTTCTTTCTCAACATTACTTTGGCTATTTGAGGTCTTTTGTGGTTCCACTCAAATTTTAGGAATCTATTTCTGTGGAAAATACCATTGTAATTTTCAGAGGGAATGCATTCAACTGTAGATCAATTTGGGTCATGTGAATTATCTGTAATTATCCAAGCTACCCTCTTTGTTACTGGTACCTCCCAGTAGTTAAGAGTGTGCCAAGTCCTGGCTGTGTCCTACAGGGGATGATCACAGTCAGCACATAGATGTAGTTTGATCGGAAGCCAGAACCTCAGACAGCAGCTGGGAAAATACATAGTGCCCGCCCAGAGAGGAACTGGGAAATGGGCATGTTTCCTGTTCCTTTTGCATTTGGCCTAGCTTTATAGCTGCCGGGAGTGGTGGGGTTATGGAGGCTGTGTGTCTTGCACCTGTCAAGAACTACTGCTTCGTTTGCTGCAGTCTGTGAGATTCATGAAAGCAAACACCATTGGCTACCTGAGCCAGGTGATCCAGAAGCCCATCTCTTGGGCAGCAGCTCCATAATCTTGTATACCAGAGATGTGTACAAATTCCTTCCAGGGAGATTCTGGAGACTTGGAGTGGCCTAGAGGGAGGGGGCAAGGCAGGTGTGCATAGTTTTCCCTGGTCTTAGGGGAAGATCTCAGTCAATCCCTAAGATTGGTATGTATTAGAATCTTGACCCCAGGCAACAGCTCTTAAGGTATGCAAATATAACTGTTTCTGGGAAGGACTGGAAGATGGGTGTTTCTGCTTGTTCCCTCTGTTCTGAGCCCTGGGAGGATAGCTGGTTAAGAATTATTTATTTATTTGCTACATGCAAGACAGTTGTCTATGAGAGCCAGGAAATCCAGGGAGCTATCCCTCAGGTGGAAGCTAGTACAGCTGGGGCACAAGTTTCTTCCATGGAGACACTGGCAATTTGGGACAGGCTAGTGGGAGAAGGTAGAGGAGGTATCTGCTGACTTCCCTGGCCTCCAGGATGGATGACAGTCAGCCCCTACATGCGTGCTAAATTAGAAGCCTACCCTCAGGCAGCAGCTTTTAAAAAGTATGCAAATAGGCCCTTTAAGGGAAAGACAGATCTGGGTGTTTTCTCCCTGTCCCCTCAGATCTGAGACAAGGGGGTAGGTAGTCAAGGGCACAAGCCCCATTGGCTTTCAGAGCTAGGCAGAACTAGGTATTTTGGTGTCTTTTCCCTCAGATGGGGGTCTTAAAAGTTAGAGCTATAGATATGGGGTCTAAACCCTTGCTCTTCAGACAGAAGCTGGGAGTTGGGTGTTTTCTCTGGATGGTATGGATTGTATTGAACTGTGCCTGTGGGTGTGGCGTGGATGGGGGTGTATGGGTGGTGTCATTCTATGGTGAGAATGTGTCTCAGCCTCTTCTCCCATTTCAGTGAGGGTAATTTTTCTTGTTTGACCAATGTGTAGGAGTCACTCAGCTAGTTTCTGGATTTTTTCTTTTTTTAATTGGAGTATAATTGCTTTACAATGGTGTGTTAGTTTCTGCTTCACAACAAAATGAATCAGTTATATATATACATATATTCCCATATCTCTTCCCGCTTGCGTCTCCCTCCCTCCCACCCTCCCTATCCCACCGCTCCAGGCAGTCACAAACCACCGAGCTGATCTCCCTGTGCTATGCGGCTGCTTCCCACTAGCTATCTACCTTACGTTTGGTAGTGTATACATGTCCATGCCTCTCTCTCGCTTTGTCACAGCTTACCCTTCCCCCTACCCATATCCTCAAGTCCATTCTCTAGTAAGTCTGTGTCTTTATTCCTGTTTTACCCCTAGGATCTTCATGACATTTTTTTTCCCTTAAATTCCATATATATGTGTTAACATACGGTATTTGTCTCTCTCTTTCTGACTTACTTCACTCTGTATGACAGACTCTAGGTCTCATTACAAATAGCTCAATTTCGTTTCTTTTTATGGCTGAGTAATATTCCATTGTATATATGTGCCACATCTTCTTTATCCATTCATCTGATGATGGACACTTAGGTTGTTACCATCTCCAGGCTATTGTAAATAGAGCTGCAATGAACATTTTGGTACATGACTCTTTTTGAATTATGGTTTTCTCAGGGTTTATGCCCAGTAGTGGTATTGCTGGGTCATATGGTAGTTCTATTTGTAGTTTTTTAAGGAACCTTCATACTGTTCTCCACAGTGGCTGTATCAATTTACATTCCCACCAACAGTGCAAGAGGGTTCCCTTTTCTCCACACCCTCTCCAGCATTGACTGTTTCTAGATTTTTTGATGATGGCCATTCTGACTGGTGTGAGATGATATCTCATTGTAGTTTTGATTTGCATTTCTCTAATGATTAGTGATGTTGAGCATTCTTTCATGTGTTTGTTGGCAGTCTGTATATCTTCTTTGGAGAAATGTCTATTTAGGTCTTCTGCCCATTTTTGGATTGGGTTGTTTGTTTTTTTGTTATTGAGCTGCATGAGCTGCTTATAAATTTTGGAGATTAATCCTTTGTCAGTTGCTTCATTTGCAAATATTTTCTCCCATTCCGAGGGTTGTCTTTTGGTCTTGTTTATGGTTTCCTTTGCTGTGCAAAAGCTTTGAAGGTTCATTAGGTCCCATTTGTTTATTTTTGTTTTTATTTCCAATTCTCTAGGAGGTGGGTCAAAAAGGACCTTGCTGTGATTTATGTCATAGAGTGTCCTGCCTATGTTTTCCTCTAAGAGTTTGATAGTTTCTGGCCTTACATTTAGGCCTTTAATCCATTTTGAGCTTATTTTTGTGTATGGTGTTAGGGAGTGATCTAATCTCATACTTTTACATGTAGCTGTCCAGTTTTCCCAGCACCACTTATTGAAGAGGCTGTCCTCTCTCCACTGTACATTCAGGGGAAATTTTTTTTTTCAGAGGAAATTGTTACATGTTTAGCTGTAGATTTGGTTTGTCCCTGGGAGCTTACTATGTGGTCATCTTGGACTGGAACATGGGCCTGTGTGTGTATGCTCAGGGGTAAATATTCACCTGTTCTTATACCATGTTTATATTGCGCCCTTCCTACTCTTAAATTTTCTTCTGGAATTCGTTTCTATATAAGATTTCAATTAGGAATATAACATAGTTGTTTTTCTAAATAGCCAATTGAACAGTCTCATTTATTGAATAATGGTACTTTTCCACTAATATATAAATGCTGGAATTACCATGTTCTAAATTTTAGTCTTCTTTTTGTTATATTATGACATTATTCTTCACTATTCAAATTATGTCATAACTTTTAATATATATTTACATATTTATTTCTCTTTTATCTTAGAATTTTCATCTTCCAGATAAACTTTAGCTGTTCATTTCCTTAGCAAAACATGCTGCTGAGATTTTGATTTAAAGTACATTTTATTTAAAAAATACACTTTTTTAAAAGATAATTTATAGTTTTCAATATTGAGTAATCCCATTGAAGAATATGTTATATCACTCCACTCCATTTATTCAAGTATTCTTTTATATCGCTCAAGAAACTCTTGCCATTTTTATCATATGATGTCTCCAAAATTCCTGTTAAATTTATTTTTACTTATATTCACTGTTATGTATAGTATGTTTCAACATTTATACCTCTGATTTCACTTACCCATCTAATTGTATTTGCTATAACTTCCATAAAAATATCTTTATGAAAATAATGGAGCTAACAGTGAGCCCCTTTGTATTATTGCTAACTTCGATGGGAATGCCCTTCTAGTTTTAATAGTAAGTGTTATACAACTGTGTGTTTAGAATAGATATTTAAAATGTACTTTGGTTGATATTTGGAAGGAAATAAATTTAAATGTGTATGCTAGACATGCCATTTTAAAACCAAAAATTTCTAATTGATATTTTTAATTCTTAAAGTTTTTTGATTTTATATGTTTATTTCAAAATTATGCCAGGAATATTGAAGGTAATCTATAATTTTGTGGATGTCTTGACATAAAAATTTAATGTAATTCTTAAACACTTGCATTGAAATCTTTTACTCTATCCCAGTCTTGCTATTTAAATAACTTTTTTATCATCTAAATCTCTAATTTCCTTTTTCCCCCGATATGTCTTCATATAACTTATGTTAGTACATGTCATTAAACAAAGAATGTGACCCTTTGAGGGTTCTGATTATTTATATTTATATCCGATGGGACATCAGATGTCTTTTTCTCTCATTCCTCAACCAGATGCCCCATCCAACTCTAAATTAGTGAAAGCCTAGCCTATATTTATTTCTTCATTGACTATGGCCTTAAGATTCTTTTCTTGCTATTGCCTAGAGTAAAACCTCACTTCAGTGAGATCATGTTTTCATTTGACATGGATGTTTATTTAATTGTTTCATACCCTAAGGGGAACAGACACAAACCTATTTACAACATAGATTTCTGCTTGTGCTTGTTTTCTTTCTTCCTTTATTTCTCAATCTATTCATCTGCCTGATGCAAAATAATATCATTTGTTAATGTTACATCAGGAAGTCAAAAAAATATTCCACTGAAATAAAATATTTGACTAAGCATCATGATTGAAATATACTAAAATTAGTATAGCTTGATCTGAAAAGTCATACTTATGTTATTTGTGGTTTTCCCTCAGTAAATGGATTTCATTTGCTCAGGTGACTGAATAATGAACAGTGTTAGAATGGTACCCCTTTTAGAGCTCTTGAAATCTTTCAGCTAAGATAGTATCTTCGTAATAATGATCTAACCACTTCCCTTTTTAACTTTTTAGTTGCCCTTTGCTTTTCTCAGTCTGTTTTTGTTGTTTCTTTCTAAACGCATGTGTGTACACACACATATTCAACCTCCATTCCCTTTAATTTTATATATTTTGGGACAATTTTGAATAGTTGGAAAATTTTAAACCTTTCAACTATTTTGTCCTATTTCCTACATTTTTATGAAGTAAATGATATTTCCATGAGACAATATTAATCGTTAAGAATGAAATATTTTGAAAATTTAAAAATTGCTAGTTCTTCTCAGGATATGGTATATGGAGAAATCAGGATGATAAAAAAGGACAAAGAAAGTTATAAATGGAAAACTTATAATAAAAAGCAGATAGATTATACATCTTTAAGGAGTTTGCATTTTTTAAAAAAACTTTTTCAAATTCAAAAAATCTTTGTACTGACTGGTCTAAAATTAATTTTCTTCTCAAGCAGAAATACATTTGAAATGCATTCTTTTGATTTGTATTCACAAGCTAATCCTATTATCTCTTTGCAAAGATATTTTATTTTAATGACGAAGAAGTCAGGAGAATAGAATAAAGTGTTCTTTAGAAGTGTTTTGTGAGATTTCACTTCTAAAAGATACATGTTACCTACTTGAAATGTAAGAAATTTTCTTTTAAAAACATTCCAGAGTAAGAGATTTAATAGTGATCCAATAACTTAATAATTCTTTATCAATCATGTCTTTGTAAAATGTATTAGTTTTTTATAAATATATTAGTACTTAAATGAATATAGATATATTGATGACTGATAAAGTTACCATGTGAAAATCAGTTCCACAGTTAAATTTCCTTTCACCTCCCATAAATCATTATAAAAAGTTCTAGAAATTAAAAACATGAAACAGATGAACTCATAATGACATATTTAAGTATGGGATGTCTTTTAAATATCACCAAAAATTTGGTAAAAAAACACATGATTTTATGATGAAAAGAACAAAGTAGAAACTTTTTATGACACCAATATTATTAAATGTTAATAAAATGTTTTATTTATAAATGTTGATTTAGCTTTATTCATTCTACTAGCATTTTATTAAACACTTTCTACATGTTAGTTATATACTAGGGACGTGGAGATAAAAACAATGTAAAAGATAGTCTTTATCCTTTATAATATATATTTAAGAATATTCACAATATTTTCTGTCATAGAAGTGTAAATCATAGACAGGTATAATAGTTTTGATTCTTTGAGCTCTTTCGCTATGTTCAGAATATCTTTTTAGTTAGTTTTATGTTTTAATTATAGAAAATTTCAAACACCCATAAAAACAGAATGGTACAAGGAACCTCCATATACCGTTATTCAACTTCAAAAGCCATCAGTTTTATATCCTTTAAAGTTTCTGTTTTTCTGTTTTTTCTTTTCTGAAATATTTTAAAGCAAATCCTGATATCATATATCATTTCACTCATAAATACTTCAGTATGTTTCTCTAATAGATAAAAACTTAAGAAACCTTAATATCATTATTACATTAACAATATTGACAGTAATTCCTTATATTATCTAAGACCTAGTCCTCATTCAATTTCCTTCAGTTGCATAGAATTCATTTTAACCATACAAGCTGTGACTGAAATATAGAAGAAATAAGACTGTTAATTATATCCTTTCGTCAAAATAAGATTAAAATCATGAGTATTAGTTTTCTGTGCCTTTATCTTCTAAAGCAAAATAACAATTGTCATCCTAGAGATCTGCTCTGAATTATCTGTACAATTTACAAAAGGAATGGCTGTGTTTATTATCATTTCAACTTAGAAGGTCAGCAAGAGAAGGTCAGCAAGTGCATAAACTTCTTGCTTTGTGATGACAATGATGTCAGGCAGGTTTTCAGAGAAAGAATGCAATTAGTGTCAGGTGCATCAAATCACTGCAGGTAATTGCAATCATTTTTAAGGAGAAAGAAGAGGAAAGAGAAATCTCACAGACTGAAAAAAAAAGTTAACAGCTATATGGCAGCTTTTGTGGGCCCTTGTTATTCAACAACCGAATTACATGACATAAATTCAAATTACATTACATATCTAAAAGCCATATTATAATTTAAAAAGAAATGTTTGCTTGTCTGAATACTTGCATATTTAATCTAAATCATAAGTTATGTTTTAGTCATTGAATGTTGGTTATATTTTAAAAGATTTCCTCAGTATATTTGTAAAATTATAGTACACATATTTTAATTTTAATTACCCTCACAATGAGAGATGTGGAAATGCCACAAAATATCCAAAACTTTGTAAAATTGTATTCACTATCTTTTTCTAAAGATTTAATTTCCCAGTGGGTTATTAGATTAAGGATTTATAGAGATGATCTTTCTCTAATTATAAAATATGTAAATACATGTACACTTACTTTGAAGAGCAAAAACTGGCTAATGATTAACAGGGGACCACTTTGAATTTTTCCTACATTGCTTTATGAGTGATAATCAGTATTTTAAATACAGTATTCTTCTAGAATGTATATAATTCACATAGGTATTTTCTTGCATTTTT
The DNA here is from genome assembly GCF_059928025.1 of Delphinapterus leucas. Classification (NCBI taxonomy): domain Eukaryota; kingdom Metazoa; phylum Chordata; class Mammalia; order Artiodactyla; family Monodontidae; genus Delphinapterus; species Delphinapterus leucas. The sequence continues at coordinate 23,712,053 of NC_143136.1, read as the reverse complement.
TCCCTTTTATTAGGTCTATGCACATAAAAATCAACTATAAAAGTCAAGTGAGATTCAAATGTAAAGATGCAAACTGTTCTCTCCCTCACCCAGCCTGGATATGGACACATATTGCTCATATACTGCTTCTATATTATAAATGTTGAATTGTGTATACAGTGTTCACTCAGGAAACAAACGTGTGAAATTATGTCATGTTTACTCTAAGTACCCTCTTATTTGTAATTTTCCTTTTATTATTAAACTTCCATAAGAGAAAAGGAACCTATTCAATTTTGTGAATCCCAGAAAAAGAATCTAGAACATAATGAAGTGTTAGGATATGGAGGGTCATAAGCAAGAGTGGACTGTTTACTTTTTGGAGACAAATAAACCTAGAAACCATGGTTTGAAAGTTTCTGTCTAACTACTTGAACTAATAAAACCAATAATGTGTCATTTGTCTTTAACAGGAAAAATAAATCCACATATATTTCAAGCAATTCTAGGAGGACAAATAGAATCTACTTAGGTTTATAAGTAATGTTAGTGGACTGTTTCAGCACACCTCAAAAATACAATTTTATAATTTTAATACTCCATGACAAGGAAATAAAAATTCAAAAAGTATTGAAGAAGAAAAATAAATAGTAAAAGACTCCCTCTTAATCCATATTCTCAGTTCTTTTTTTTAATGTAGCTCCTTTTACCATCTCTGTAATTTGTTCTCCTGGTATAAGTTATATGCTTGTGTATTTCTTGATATATCACCTCTAAGCAAAATCTACTGTTTCTGTAAAATGGAAGGTGAGAACTAGTTCTTTTCACTCTTTGTAATTCCTATACCTTAAGCGTTCTTTTTGTTTTATCAATTGGATATGTTTATACATTGAATTAATAAAAGTTAACCTTTATTTCTGTATCCATCTATTTTGAACAGTTATCTTTGACTTCACACAATGAACGATGAATGAATTTAGCATCTATTAATTTTCCTCCAGTATCCCTCCACATCTCAAATTCTGTCTCATATGCTAGTACTTTAATAATTTCCGGCATTAATATATATTTTAGGCATAAAGGTCTTTAATTTTTTACTATAGATTCATTCTTAAAATAGATTTCAATAAATAGTATTTATAATATTATGATTATGTAGCTACTATTGACTAGGTAATGTGGTTGGATTTGTGCGTAAAAGAGTGTAAATTTTTTACCTCTAACAAAACTTTTCTGCCTGAAGGAGTATAGTCATGTGTGCAGAACAATAGGGTCCTCTTTTCTTAAATTTAATTTCTTGCTTAGAATCACACCATATTTTCATTTGCTGTATTTGAACAAGGACTTTGAAAAACAATATTCTGTTTATCCAAGAATTTTCAACTGCATTTGTTTTTATTCTTTCTGACAGGCAAAAAGAAGTTTGCCTTTTGTTGTATTACTAATATACTCTAGCTCACTGAACACATTATATCTTGAAAGTGCTACTCAGTAATAATTTCTTACTAGATCCCTTGGTCAGCTGTCATTCTGAAATCTCTTCTTACTGTAGTTCTCTCATACATACACAGTGTCTTGAATTTCAATTTATGCCTGTCAATTTCTCTTTCTTAACCTCCTCGTTCATTTTGTTTGAGTAAAAATGTCTTCCAGTAATTAAAAAACAAAACATGGAGATATTCTCTGAATTTTTACGTGTCTGAAATGTCTTTTCTTTGCTTTCATATTTTATTGATAATTTCGTTGCCAGAGAATTCAATATTGAAAATCGTTTCCTACAGGATGTTGAAGACATTTCCCCATTGTCTCTCAGAATTCAGAGTTGATAACAAGGAATCGAACACTAACTGACATTTTCTTGGCAGGGTGGGGAGGGGAAGGTTCTGTATGTTTTGGGGATCTTCTAGTGATCCTTGTTGTGAGATTTAATGAGATATGTCTAAGTATGTGCAGTTTTCTTTTGCCCAGTGACATCTTGCATTCTGGAGATACCTATCTTTAGCTATGAAACAGTTCCTGCTGTTAATTATTCCTTTCTACTCTCTTATCCTTTTCCCTTTTTCTAGAAAGTATGTTTATTGATGTTCACCTTCTTGAATTGATCTTCTATGTCTTTCTTTCTCTTCATATGTTCCATCATTTTAATGTTTTCCTTTACATGGAGGAATTAAAAATTTTTTTCTTTTAGTACTTAATATTGATTTTGCTTTTATTTTCACATTTATAGCTTTAATTTCTATGGACACTTTCTAACTCCCTGATGGCTTCTTTTAAATGATAGATTTTTTTCCATCTATGCAGGATGTATTTTTGAATCTCTCTGAGAGTGCCAATTATAATTGGTTTCTAAACTTTGAATTATTTCTGTTTTCTCTGTTACCAATATGTTATCTTTGTCTTTCTTTTTTCTCTTGCTTTTGTTCTATTCATCGTCCTTGGTGTTTATTATTTGCACATATTTATCAATGAAGGACTAAATGGATTAATATAGGTGACTTGTTTTGGTTTTCTTTGTTATTACATTACTCTCCTCTGAGTGATTGTGCTGACTACAGCGCCATGTATGTGGAAGGACATGTTCATTGGCAAATCCACTCTGTCTTTTGCTCTCCTTACCTGCCAGTTAGGAAGAGAGAGGAGGAATGGGAGCTATGTCATTATAAAGGAAACAGCATCCACCTTTGTGAAGGCTTCTTAGGTGCTGACCTCAGCTATGACTCCCACTGTTTGAGTTAACCTGCTTGTGCAATCCCATTCACCTCCTCTGCATTTCTGTAGATGTCTTTTGTCCTTGCTGTTATTTCAATGATTGACTGAAAAATAGAAGGAGGTGGCAGAGGACAATACATGTGCCCTGTCTATCATCTTGAGCGACACATTTAAGAGGAATTTGAGAGTATTATTAACTTTCTAAATTATAAAGTTCTGCAAAGTAACTTAATTTGTAGGCAAAATATTTAAATATTTTAAGTGAAGATACTTGAGAATTACTATGGTGACAACTTGTAATACATGCCTTGCAGCACATAAAACAATTACAGAAATAGTTTGTGATAAAACTACCACTTCCTAACGTTTACTGAACATGGCTCACGTCAAGCACTGTTTTGAGTATCTTATATTTATTAACTTCATTCATACACACAAGAATCCTGTGAGTTTTATACCACTATTAACTACATTTTACACATTAGGAAACTGAACCTAGAATGATTAAGAGACTTGTCCAAGGTGAAACAGCTACTAAACAACCAAACCAAGATTCAGTCCTACAGTCCCTAAGCCTACAAGCTAAATTATATCACTACTGTGATGAAAATTTTAAAAATCACAAAAATAAGATTATATGCGAAAATTCAAAAACGTATTGGTTGTATTATGGTCCCTAATATCAAAATATTTATTTTTAACAAATATAGTAATATATTTTTTTAGAAGAGTTGTTCAAAGTAATGTGTCAGTGTTACTTTCAGTGGCAAGAATACCGGGCCTCCAATTCTAGATGTACTGCACATCCTAGTTCTGCAACTAGTATTGATTTATTTACCTTCTCTGCTCTTCAGTTTTCTTTTCTGTTACATGCTCATTTCATTTCTCATGAAATATGTATTAAATGCTACATTCCAGGCTCTATTCTAGGAGTGTGAGACACAGCAATGAATAGAAGAAGATTCTTCAGGAAATTTATATTCTTGTGGGAGAAACAATCCACGAGTAAATGCAAACTCAAAATGGACTTCTTCTTCCAGCAATGAAACTAGCTTGTTTCTGAGTTCTTCTATTCAAAACTAGAAACCTGAGCAAAGTATAAAATATCATCTGTTAAAAGGCAAGGGAGGGCTACGTGCTAGCAGGATTTGTGGGAGCCCAAATCCTGGAAAGAAGACAAACCTAAATAGGTGAACCTGACAGTTGAAGCTGCTTTTCCCCTCGCTGGTGTCAATTCCAAAACACTGTTGAGAAGCTGAGTAGCTGAGTAGGAAGGGAAGCTAAGGGGCTGAGAAATAGGGCTTCCCTGGTGGCGCAGTGGTTGGGAGTCCGCCTGCCGATGCAGGGGACACGGGTTCGTGCCCCGGTCCGGGAATGATCCCCTGTGCCGCGGAGCAGCTGGGCCCGTGAGCTATGGCCGCTGGGCCTGCGCGTCCGGAGCCTGTGCTCCGCGACAGGAGAGGCCATGACAGTGAGAGGCCCGCGTAAAAACAAACAAAAAAAAAAGAGGCTGAGAAATAGGCTGGGTTTTGAACAATCAAAAGTTGGAAATAATCAGGGTCTACATAGTAACAAACTCCCTTGAAAAATCCCTGACTGTTAGTTGAGACCCTGAAAGGCTACAGCCTAGGACTAAGAATCAACCAGTAATGTCCCAGACCTCATTAGGACTGAAGACCAGTTTTGAAACAGCTCAGGGCCTTGAAGATTATCTTTTTAGCTAATTGACTACCTGAGCAATAGGGAACATATTGATGGTTCTAATCAATGATGGAGGTGTTTTGGTAAAATAGAGAGTAGGGAGGAAAATGCTGGTCCTGCTTAGGGCATGTTGAATTAAATGATTATGGGGTCTGTATTGAATTGGGGAGGGAGGAAAAGAGAGGATTCACAGGCTGGGAGAAAGGGAAGGCTTTAAAGCTGGAGGTCATGGTGATTGGACACAGGAAGTTGTGAACAAAAGCTAGTTTTTCCCGTTGAACACTTCAAAGACTGAGTGATGACAAACTTCAGAGATGGTAAAGTGGTTGCTGGAGTGAAAGAGAAGATAATTGATAAGAAGAAACCAGGAAACTGCACAGCTAGGTAGTTGGAGGAATTATCTGAATTGGATGGTGCATTTGCGTGGAATACTGGCAGGAATTAAATTGAGAGGAAGTCAAGACCTCTCAGAATAAGAAGTACTAGAAAAGTTATGTAACTAATATTTTCTCTAAGGAGATTTCAACTTTAACAGGAGAAATATTCAGAAGGAAAAAAAACCCCACAAACCTTTATTCTTTGGCTAAGCATCATTTTTCTCTCTTCCCCTTCAATGTTTTATTCTTCAATCCATAATTTAAGAAAAAATATGTAATTTGAGGAAGGATTTTTTTTAATTTATTTGAAAATTCAGTTAAGTATTGAGAGGAAAAAACCTTAAATTTCATAGCTATTATTTTATTATACTCATATAATTTACTCATAAGTAAATTGCTATTCTTCACAGTAATTTTTGACAACAGATTAATGACCTAAGCTCACTGTGTAACATCTGGTATACCTTCTGTGGACTAAAAATCAATTAGAATTTTTAATTATTTTTGTGCAACATCTGCAAGACAGTCTAATTCAAAGGCAAATAAAATGGTCTCTCTGGTGATGGTGTAGTAAGATACACTCATGGCTTAAGAAACTGCCCTTTCCTAGAGTGTACAATTTGAAAATATTTGGCTTGTCTTTTCTCATTTGGTTATTAGATTTAATTTATGTGGTTAATAGCATACACTATTGTATATTAATAGGTTTTGAGACCAATATCAGAAAGCATTGTTTAATTTTCTGAGTACTTCTAACTCTAGCACTTGATTTCTTATCAAACTTTTTTTTCAGAGTTGGAAAACAGTTTCAAATAATCCCCATATAATTAATTGATGATGATATGCTTTTCATCCTCTGGCTTATCTTGAGCCATTGCCAGTGCTGTTTAAATCTTCTGATTAGGAAAGTCAGTTGCAAACAGAAATACAATAGAGTGACCAAAAGTTCTGGAGACAAAGTTGAATGCTCGTTTCCAATCAACACAGATTCTAATCAATTCAGATGTCAGTTTTTAATCCTTGATTAATTATAATCATCTATAAATATCATATTTGTTATTCTGTGATAATTTTTGACATCTTTGTTCTTCAATAGGGTGCTATTATGCAAAGAGAAAAAGTAAATAAAACTCTTTCAACAAAGTTGACATTAAACTGCAGATGATTGGTGCATTCTATTGACCTCTATCTCTAGTATTCGAAATATAATTGATCTTGGTTAATAGTAGCCATTTCTCAATGCTAAAAGCTCAGCCATTAATTTTATACTTGTATAAAATTCTCTTGAAATATTTTACTTTGTTTCTTTCTTAAAAAATTTATTATTATTATTTTTTACATCTTTATTGGAGTATAATTGCTTTACAATGTTGTATTAGTTTCTGCTGTATAACAAAGTGAATCAGGCGTATGTATACATATATCCCCATATCCTCTCCCTCTTGAGCCTGCCTCCCACCCTCCCTATCCCACCCCTCTAGGTGGTCACAAAGCACTGAGCTGATCTCCCTGTGCTATGCAGCTGTTTCCCACTATCTATTTTACATTTGGTAGTGTATATATGTCAATGCTACTGTCTCACTTTTTCCCAGCTTCCCCTTCCCCCGGCCCCCATGTCCTCAAATCCATTCTCTACGGATGCGTCTTTATTCCTGTCCTGCCACTATGTTCATCAGAATTTTTTTTTCTTTTTAGATTTCATATATATGTGTTAGCATACGGTATTTGTTTTTGTCTTTCTGACTTACTTCACTCTGTATGACAGACTCTAGGTCCATCCACCTTACTACAAATGACTCAGTTTCGTTTCCTTTTATGGCTGAGTAATATTCCATTGTATATATGTGCCACATCTTCTTTATCCATTCATCTGTTGATGGACATTTAGGTTGATTCCATGCCCTGGCTATTGTAAATAGTGCTGCAATGAACATTGTAGTACATGACTCTTATTGAATTATGGTTTTCTCAGGGTCTATGCCCAGTAGTGGGATTGCTGGGTCATATGGTAGTTCTATTTTTAGTTTTGTAAAGAACCTCCATACTGTTCTCCATAGTAGCTGTATCAATCTGGATTCCCACCAACAGTGCAAGAGGGTTCCCTTTTCTCCACACCCTCTCCAGCATTTGTTGTTTCTAGATTTTTTGATGATGGCCATTCTGACCGGTATGAGGTGATACCTCATTGTCGTTTTGATGTGCATTTCTCTAATGATTAGTGATGTTGAGCATCGTTTCATGTGTTTGTTGGCAATCTGTATATCTTCTTTGGAGAAATGTCTATTTAGTCTTCTGCCCATTTTTGGATTGGGTTGTTTGTTTTTTTGATACTGAGCTGCATGCGCTGCTTGTATGTTTTGGAGATTAATCCTTTGTCAGTTGCTTCATTTGCAAATATTTTCTCCCATCCTGAGGGTTGTCTTTTCATCTTGTTTATGGTTTCCTTTGCTGTGCAAAAGCTTTGAAGTTTCATTAGGTCCCATCTGTTTATTTTTGTTTTTATTTCCATTTCTCTAGGAGATGGGGCAAAAAGGATCTTGCTGTGATTTATGTCATAGAGTGTTCTGCCTATGTTTTCCTCTAAGAGTTTGATAGTGTCTGGCCTTACATTTAGGTTTTTACTCCATTTTGAGTTTATTTTTGTGTATGGTGTTAGACAGTGTTCTAATTTCATTCTTTTACATGTAGCTGTCCAGTTTTCCCAGCACCACTTATTGAAGAGGCTGTCTTTTCTCCATTGTATATTCTTGCCTCCTTTATCAAAGATAAGGTGACCATATGGGCGTGGGTTTATCTCTGGGCTTTCTATCCTGTTCCATTGATCTATATTTCTGTTTTTGTGCCAGTAGCATAGTGTCTTGATTACTGTAGCTTTGTAGTATAGTCTGAAGTCCAGGAGCCTGATTCCTCCAGCTCCGTTTTTCTTTCTCAAGAATGCTTTGGCTATTTGGGGTCTTTTGTGTTTCCATACAAATTGTAAAATCCTTTGTTCTAGTTCTGTGAAAAATGCCACTGGTAGTTTGATCAGGATTGCATTGAATCTGTAGATTGCTTTGGGAAGTATAGTCATTTTCACAATGTTTGTTCTTCCAATCCAAGAGCATGGTATATCTCTCCATCCGTTTGTATTGTCTTTGATTTCTTTCATCAGTGTCTTATAGTTTTCTGCATACAGGTCTTTTGTCTCCTTAGGTAGGTTTATTCCTAGGTATTTTATTATTTTAGTTGGGAGTGTTTCCTTAATTTCACTTTCAGATATTTTGTTGATAGTGTATAGGAATGCAAGAGATTTCTGTGTATTAATGTTGTATCCTGCTACTTTATCAAATTCATTGATTAGCTCTAGTAGTTTTCTGGTAGCATCTTTAGTATTCTCTATGTACAGTGTCATGTCATCTGCAAACAGTGACAGTTTTACTTCTTCTTTCCTGTTTTGGATTCCTTTTATTTCTTTTTCTTTTCTGATTGCCATGGCTAAAACTTCCAAAAGGGTGTTGAATAATAGTGGTGAGACTGGACAACCTTGTCTTGTTCCTGATCTTAGAGGAAATGCTTTCAGGTTTTCACCAATGAGAATGATGTTGGCTGTGGGTTTGTCATATGTGGCCTTTATTATGTTGAGATAGGTTCCCTCTGTGCCCACTCTGGAGAGTTTTTATCATAAATGGGTGTTGAATTTTTTCAAAAGCTTTTTCTGCATCTATTGAGATGATCATATGGTTTTTCTCCTTCAGTTTGTTAATATGGTTTATCACATTGATTGATTTGCATATATTGAAGAATCCTTACATTCCTGGGATAAACCCCACTTGATCATGGTGTATGATCCTTTTAATGTGCTGTTGGATTCTGTTTGCTAGTATTTTGTTGAGGATTTTTGCATGTATGTTCATCAGTGATATTGGCCTGTAGTTTTCTTTCTTTGTAACATCTTTGTCTGGTTTTGGTATCAGGGTGATGGTGGCCTAGTAGAATGAGTTGGGGAGTGTTCCTCCCTGTGCTATATTTTGGAAGAGTTTGAGAAGGATAGGTGTTAGCTCTTCTCTAAGTGTTTGATAGAATTCACCTTTGAAGCCATATGGTCCTGGGCTTTTGTTTGTTGGAAGATTTTCAATCACAGTTTCAATTTCAGTGCTTGTGATTGGTCTGTTCATATTTTCTATTTCTTCCTGGTACAATCTTGGAAGGTTGTACTTTTCTAAGAATTTGTCCATTTCTTCCACTTTGTCAATTTTATTGACATATAGTTGCCTGTAGTACTTTTTGTTTCTTGTTGCAATAATTGCTTTGGGAATGTTTTTTTTTTCGTGTATATATATATATTTTTTTGCGGTACGCGGGCCTCTCACCTCTGTGGCCTCTCCCATTGCGGAGCACAGGCTCTGGATACGCAGTCTCAGCGGCCATGGCTCACGGGCCCAGCCGCTCCGCGGCATGTGGTATCTTCCCGGACCGGGGCACGAACCCGTGTCCCCTGCATCGGCGGGCATATTCTCAACCACTGCACCACCAGGGAAGCCCTCCATGTATAATTTTATGTAACATTTCTATGGTCTGTGATCTCTTCTTTTCAGAATTTTAATTCTTTTAATTTTGTCATAAATATCTATGCATATTTGTTTTGCTGGTACAAAAAAGTTTTGATGATTTTCTAAACATTTCTAGAGACTTTGATTAGCTAACTTTGATGATAATGTGAACATATTTTTGGAATATATACAACTCTGAACTTTAGGCTAATCTAAACCAGTGTGTTTCAAAATTTAATGTGCATACTTGTCACCTGGGGATCTTTTCAAAAGGTCAGGCTCAGATTTACCAGGAATGAAGTCCGCATTTCTAATAAGCTCTCGGGTGATGCCTATGCTGCCAGTCCTCGGACCATAATGTGAGAAACAAAGATATAAATAACTATATGTTTTAATATGTTTGAATATTTTTCATCAAGTAAAACTTTGAAGTTTATTGAGGATATTAATTGTCTTTAGTTGTAGATGATATACTATTCTTCTATCCTTTCACTATAAAACTCCTTAGAAAAGCAGTCTAATGTTGTTTATCCAGTTTTTCATCGACTCTGCTGGGACCAGTTACAATCAAATTTATGCCCACATCAGTTTCCATGACTGTTCTTTTAGTGTTCTGTATCAACCTACTCATCTCCAAACCAAGTTTATTTATGCTCATTGCTTATAACAAATTAATGTGTGGAGGGCAAAACCAAACTTTCAAGGAAACAAGGAACAGCCTATATCACAGTAATTGTGACAAGGGAATCTGGGCGCTAGAGGTATTGGTACTGAAGGAGCTGAGTATGGTGTTTGGGAGGAGAGGAAATCCTGTATGCCAGGATGGATATCTTGGAACCATCACCACCAGTTACACATCAGTATGTTCTTAGGCTGCTAGATAATGTTAACCACACTAGTTTTGTTCTTGTTAATACCTCAGCTTACTTGTGAGGATTACCATATACACATTAGATATGTATATATTATACATGCACATATGTCTCAATAATTTATAAGCTGTGTCAGGTCATCCTTATTGCCCTCTTGGTCTGTCGTGAACCAGAGGACAAATTATGATGTTTGGCATAGGTTAGCATCTAGTCAATATCTCTTTACACACACAAATACAAATAATATTTGTATTTATATAATACACATGTACACACAAATCCTTAATAATGGCTGACAGTGTCTGCAGTTCGCTTTCACACTTGATCCTGGAAGTCAATATATGAGCAAGTTTTGGGCCATTTCCTTTATTTTCCCTTTGCCCTCTCCATCTTATTAGTCCTGAGATCCTTTTCCATCAAAAAAGGACCTAACCAGTATAACCTCTTTTCTGCTTCTCCCATAAGCAAAACCCCATGAACCATCATCCATCAACGTAATGCTACACTAGTCTCTAAAATCCTTGAGTTATAACTGCTTATTTATAAAATTAGTGAGGAGAAGAGACTGGCAAGTAATTCCCCTATGCCAGATTGAATGAATTAGTTTATATATAAAGATATTACCTTCGAATTTTTATTCTCTCAAGTAGCCTACAATGTTACTTATACTTTTTTAGGATTTTGTGGGGGACATAAGTATGCTGATACCTTGAACATAACCTTAAAAGCATTAAAATAGGGGCTTCCCTGGTGGCACAGTAGTTGAGAGTCTGCCTGCAGATGCAGGGAACACGGGTTCGTGCCCCGGTCCGGGAAGATCCCACATGCCGTAGAGCGGCTAGGTCCGTGATGCATGGCCGCTGAACCTGCGCATCTGGAGCCTGTGCTCCGAAACGGGAGAAGCCACAACAATGAGAGGCCCGCGTACCACAAAAAAAAATAATAATAATAAAAAAGCATTAAAATAATAGGATATTATTTTTATAAACTAATGGGTATTTATTATTTTCTTTTGTATTTTTCTTAACCTTTATCTATTAGAGAGCTGCTTTCTTATTTTCATTTCAATTGATTATTATGTTTTAATAAATCATGTTGGAAGTGAACTATTATAGCTTCAAAAGAAATTTATCAGTTTTTTGTTTTATGTATGTCTTTTTTCCCGTAATTTTCACTGGAAGTCCAGGCTATTTAATAAAACATTGACACATTAGTAGTCTATGAATTGCCATGCCCGTTTCTAATTGCTAGATTTCAAAATAATTCCATATTATATTTTTATTAATTCAATTGTTCATTGAATGAGTTGTTCAGAAATTCAAACCAACATTACGTTTGATTTCCGTTAGTCGATACACTCTGAATGGATGTAACTCACTTGCCTTGCAATCTTCATCTTATGAGGTTTAAAGTCATTGTGCCCCATGCTCATTTTTTACAAATATAGTTGCAAATCGTCGTTAATCATTTATCAATCTCTGTTTTTTTTCCCCAAATAGTTCTTATATTATAAAATGGAGTTTCTGATAGTGAGCATATACCAGAAGCCCATAAAACTACTCAATTGATTCCTGTGTTTTTCATACTCCATTTTAATTTTCTTTTTATTTGGAAATCCATTTTTTCAAAGTTAAAAAAAATATGCAATCCAATTTTTCTCCTTCTCCTCTTTAGTTAAATATAATGATAAACGTGTAGTTAATAGATGCTGTAAAGGGTACATTTCAATACAGAGATCAGCATTATATGCTCCTCGTGGAAAGGAAAGGGAATTTTTAAATTAAAAAAGAAAATCTTCCCTGGCAACACGATCCCAGATGGCTAGAAGTACACCCTTATTCTAAACACTCTACCTGACTTGAGCGTTATTATCTGCTTCCTGTACCATCATTCCCTTGAGTTCTACAGTCCAAATTAGACCTTGTGTGGCAGGCAGATGGTTTTCTTCCTCACACCAGAATTTATACTCCCCTTCTAGACCTGTGCTTTGTACTTGACATACCTGCTCTTGCTTAAGCAAAGACTATGACCATGTGTGTTTTCCCAGTCTCCGTTTCTGTTTTCCAGTGGGCTTGTCTTTCTGTCTGTTTGTCTTGTCTCTTTCCTCATGACCCCATCTCACAACTCTCTGTTTCTGCTCGGATGGTACATACCTGTTTGCAGATCTGCTCTAGAACTTCCAACAGATACTGTTCAATTTACAAAAGGATGCAGTCCTGAAACTTAGGAAAATTCTGGTAGTGGTAATAACTGTATTTTCCCTTATAGTATTTTGAATTTAGTCATGAAAATATTCACCAAGCGTGTTTTAATCATCTTCACTTTATTCAAAGCTCTTTGGTTCCAAGAAACAGAAACCCACCCAAAGCAGCTTAAATGTTTAAGGATACAAAAATGTTGTGGAAATGAATGAAATACAATTGGGCATTCTGGAGACAGACACTGAGATGTTGGAAGCCACTGAAGACAGAGATAATGACTCTTCGCCTTCCACTCTTCCTCTGGAACCACCGGCTCTCTGCTTCATCATTTCTTCTGTATATTTGCTTCAGTCTTCTCTGAGAAGAAGTATTTTTACTGTATATCTTGAGTGGGCTATTTTTCATACACTCTATTAAAAGTATTCTCTTCATATAGGTATCTATATCAAGGAATAATTTTTGTGTTTTCCTTTATAAAGGTTTTCTCTTTACTATTCTTTTTTTATAATCAATTTTCATGAACATCTAATCAATTTAACTCTATTTAGATTGAGTGCATTTGTATTGATAAAATCTACAATTTTATGCACAACTTTTTATTAACATATACATTTTGTTAGTCCAAGTGACAAGTTTAGAAATAAAGTAACTGCTTCTCATTCTCCCTGGCTCTCCTCATCAACAACGTTTTATCTGTGATCTAATATTAATTGACATGACATCATCATCATGTATGACATCAAAATAAAAAGCACAGTTGTGCTACTGATCGTGATTTTACATAAATATCAGAAGATTGATGCTATTTATCTGAATACCCTTAAATATCCCATTACGTAGTTCCATGGAACAATGTATCTAAGATTTAATAGTAATTGATGTTTCTAGATAATTTCCCCAAAGATTGTAATGATTCACAGCCCCAGCAACAGTGGATAGAGTGCCACTATTTTTTTTTTTTTTGCGGTACGCGGACCTCTCACTGTTGTGGCCTCTCCCGTTGCGGAGCACAGGCTCCGGACGTGCAGGCCCAGCAGCCATGGCTCACGGGCCCAGCTGCTCCGCGGCATGTGGGATCTTCCCGGACCGGGACACGAACCCGTGTCTCCTGCATCGGTAGGCGGACTCTCAACCACTGCGCCACCAGGGAAGCCCTAATGCCATTTTTAAAAAAATCCTTGTCAGCATGCATGTTGTTGTTCATCAATTTTTTCCACTCAGAATGGAAAGTAATACATTGTTGTTTTAACTTCCTGGGTTGCTTTTCCCTTACTAATACTGAGATAGATCATTGTTTGACAACTATATTGATGATGTATCTCATAGCCTATCACTGTTCTGGTTTTTGCCATTTAACAATAAACTATGTAATTAAGCAAGCCTGTCTGTTATTTTATGGATTTCTTCCTGTTTTGCTTCATAAGACTCCTCCTTCTAATTCAAATTAACTTCTTTTTTGGCATTTTACCTTTAAATATAAGAATGTTGCTCAGTTTTACAAATGAAGAAACAGAGACTTAGAAAGTTCAATAACATTGTTAATTAACTCTATATCTCTTTTTAATTACTAATCATTTTTTGCTATATTTAACATAACTATTATAATAATATATGGTATCTGCTCTGTTGAACATCTTTTATCAGATGCCTGGTAACCCTTTTCCCTCTTGCTTTTTAAAGGCCTTAAATGTTCTTTAGCAAGCAACACTTTTTAGCCATGTATTGTTGATCTCACTCCCAAGTCCAAATTGATATTGATTGGATTAAGCTAATCATCACATCTTACTTCTTGCCCATTTGGAGTCAGTGGAATTCTAGGAAATGTTGCAGTGGGAGTGGGGAAGTAGCAAAAAAGAAGGCTTTCCGTGTTCCTCTTTTGTGGTGCTAAGATGTAAAGCATCTTCTGCCACCTTGTTATGACAATGGAAGCCAACTTTTGGATCTGATATTCAAAAGAATTATAGCTCAGACATAGAGGCTGTGATATGTGAAGTGTGAATCAAGCCCTACCCAAAGCTAGCCCTGTCAATGGACCTTTCAGTTAAAGAACCAAACAATTCCTTTAAACATTAAGCCATTTTCAAATGAGTCCTCTTCTCTCCTCTGTACGTCATAAAAAGTCATCAAAAGCATTCCCTAATTTTGGAAAATGTGAACTATGGAATGGAGACTCTCTTGCTTAAATGTTCTAACACACTCTGTCTTTTGAGTTTTCTTAATCTAAATTATATTATTATGTTTTATTTACAATATAAAAATCTTACCTTTTACTCTTAAAATAGTTTCAAAGAGAGAATAGGTGCTATGTACAGTCTATATATGGTACCTTTGATACTATCCAGAGAGTTGTCTAAGTCTTTCAACTTTATAGCTTAGATAATATGACTTTTCCTTCTCTACTGTATCCTCTTAAATTATTATTTTAACATCATCATAAATCAAATGAATATGTCTTACCTTAATGCATAGGCTTATTTTTTAAATGGCCAAGTGTGCTGGGAAGAAAAAATTAGTTATTTTTAACAGTTGTCCTCAAATTCTTATTTATACAAAAGCAATCTCTAATTAGAAGGTTCCTGAGTATAGTCATCTCTCAGTATCCACAGGGGATTGGTTCCAGGACCTTCTGAGGAAACCAAAATCGGCAGATGCTGAAGTTCCTTATATAAATGGTGTAGTATTTGCATATAACCTATGTGCGTTCTCGCATATACTTTATATCATCTCGACTACTTATAATAACTAATACAATATAAATGCTATGTAAATAGCTGTAAATACAACGTAAATGTTATGCAAATAGTCTCCAGTGAGTGGCAAATTCAACTTTTGGCTTTTGGAACTTCCTGGAATTTTTTTCCCTAATATTTTCCATCAGAGTTTGGTTGACTCTGTGGATGTGGAACTTGAGGAGACGGAGGGCTGACTGCACAACTTTAGCCATGGCACATGAGGCCTGGAGGTCATGAACTGAAAGGGACAGGAGAACAAAGAGAGAGGTGAAACTGTGCTGTATCATAAGTTATAGTGATTGGAGATTGGGGTCAGGACCAAGAGAGAAGTGGAAAACAGGGAACCTTAAACAGGAGTTTTTGATAATCAGTTTCAAGTTGTTTTCTGTGCTAGATGAATGTATTTTGGAAAGGGCACTGGGTCCATAGAATGGCATGTTCAATATATTGAAGTAAACTCAGTTGCAGGAGGTCATACGTGATTCCTGATAATATTGAAAATTATTTTTTCAGTGGAAGAGTAGGAACTTAGATTACTTTCTGCTTACATTTTGGTAGGAGGGAACAGTGTTCTGCAATGAGTAAAATGTTCATTTTTATTTAGAAGTTCTTTCTTTAGGTACCAGGGACTAATTACATAAATAGGCAGAACTTCAATTTCTGGAAGCAATACTGTAAACATTATAACACTTAAATTTTAAAAAAATAGTATGAAACTATAAATGGAAAAGGTACATTAACATTTATTAAACGTTATTTAATTTATTATTTATGTTGAATGAATAGCTATGGTCATTTTAGCAAATTAAGCCATTGTTTCTATATTTTATTTCTGTTATTTTAAGTATGAGTATTGTATATGCAACATAAAGTAGAGTGTGTTTTAAAATAAAAACCCAATATAGTGTATATATATATAAATTAAATTGACTGTGCTATTTATTTACCAATAGTACATCTTCTCTGGAAAAACAGGCTTCTTTCCAGATGAGAAGAATCACATATCAACTTGTCAGTGAATGAAAAGTCTATATCTAGTTTTGAAAATAATTAGTTACACTGAATCTAAAACAAAAGTATATGACATACTGCTTAATATTTTCTCAAGTGTTTAACACTGTTGTCAATTTTCCTTCAAATGTTCATTGCAACTGCTCTTAGAAATATCAGTTGTGCTACAGTATTTTTCCAAATTCCTATTAAACCTTTTGGCCTTCTTTAGAAATAATAGATGATAGAAAACCATGTTGCATTTTGTCCCTCAACTGCTTGTGTAGTGCTTTATATCTTGCTAAGTCTTTATGCAAGACTGAAAATAAAAGGATTATGTCAGAGACAACTAAGGAGTAAATGTTAATATTTTTTCAAATAGCTGAGGAGGAAAACACCATCTTGCCTGAAGTTTTGGTAACTAAATGTTAAAATACCTTCCCTACTGCCTTTTGCAAAGAAATAAATGGATTTCTCTGTAAAGTTTTTTCCCTCAAATTTGATACTCCTTATGATCGCTTGATTTCTTTTTTAAAGAATTCAAGTCAACAGTGAAAGAAGAAATTCTGTTGGAAAATCTGGATTTCTCTGCTTTTTTTTTAAATGACGTGAAATATTTTGTAGAAACTATCAGATGTTAACAATAATTTTAGGTTTAAAATGTGGCAGTAGATTATAAACAGGATGAGTGCAGACAGTTCCACACACCATTTGGCTAATTAAAGAAAAAATAAAACACCTGGCACTCTGACATTTTATGAAATATCATGGACTAATCTAATTGTAGAAATGTACATTTTAGTAAGATTATAATATTCTTGAAGCTAGGGATTATGTAATAGCCAAGTTCTGCTACCCCCGCTCACCCAGCCGAGTGCCCGGTCCTCTAACATAGTTATTGACTAAATCTATTTGAATTGTTTTTATCCTGCTAGTAACTTACTCTTCGTTGGAGTTTTTATATGATCAACATTTGAAGCCAACTTCTGGGAGATGAGGTTGGGTTACTGACCTGGGATCCTTCCAGCTGCAGTGGGAACAAACTATGACTTGAATAGAAAATGGGAAAACAGCGATGAGGTTCAGAAGGAAATTGAGGTTGGGCTCAGAGCTGCCCAGGAAATCATATTTTAACAAATGACAAAGAAGAGAGAGCCCAAAGAGTCTTAGAGCAGAGAAAACTGCAGAATTCTTTGCTTATTATAGAAAGAAAGAAAAACCAACTAGACACGGGTGCAGAGCAGGCCTTTGAAGGGAAGATTGGGAAAAGGATATGATAAATCTAGGTGATATATTCGTAGAGGAAGAAACCTGGATTATTCACTGATGTCTTCACTTTAAGAATTTGTTGGCAGCTAAGAAATATATTTTAATTGTAATGAGTCCAAATAGCATGTGTTTGGGTGTGTTGGAGGAAGCATGGCTAAAAGAAGCTCTTCTTGTTTTTTAATTTCTTAACTGATTAACAATAGCCTTTAAAGGACTTTTAAAATCCCCTGACTTTTATTTGTGAATGATGAAATAATTTTCAGAAGTATAAAGGCTTTGAAGACAACCAAATATGACCATATATTTCTTGCTAAACATATTAGTTTTATCCATTTAACTTATAGCATGTGTTTTTTTTCCCCATTTTTAAGTGCATAATCTCTAAAATATAGCAAAGTTTATATTCTTGGAGAGGTAAATACAATATCTGTCAAATCAATAATTTGCATAAGTTTAACCTTAACAAATAATTTTTGGAAGTGACAAAATTGTCAGAACTTGTTTGAGTTATGACTCTTGTCCATGATAAGGAAATAGTACCAAGCAAGATTAAAAAGGGCTTTTGAAACATTTATTACCTGCCCCCTATGTGTTCCATTGCTAGCTTCTAGGTATTCAGACATCAAAGGCTTGGTCCTTGACCTCCAGGAATTCATAGTAAGGGAAGATACTAACAACACAATTAAATGTTAAAGGCTGTAAATACAAATACAGGGGAGGAATTCCTACATCAGCCCGGGGGTGGAGTTAATCAGAGACAGTGTTTTGACAGGGTTGATTATTGAACTGATTATTTATAATTTAGTCCAGGATTTGTGGGTGGCTTGGATGGTGGGAAGAAAGTGGATGATGATGATGAAAGGATGAAAATAAAAAGGGCTCTGTTTTAGAAAAACCTAAAAATGTAGAAAATCATATGTTATAGGAGAATTGCAAGAAACTGAATATGTTGAAACAAATCTTAGTTGTGGAAAAGATCTGAAAGAAATTAAATATTGTTAGGACAAAGTGTAAATGTGATAGATGAGATTAAAGTGGTGGGCAGAGGCCAAATCACAATTGATGCTGTATGCTGTCCATAAAAAAGAGTTTGAACTTTGTAAATTTAACTTGGAGTTACTGATGGATTTTAAGAAAGGAACTGATGTGATGGCATACACTTTAGAAATGGGGATGGGTTAGAAATTGTTAATATTGGAGGCAAAGAGACAAGATGTAACAGAAATTCTAGTGAAAAGAAAGGAGATCCTTCACTAGGGTAACTGCTTTGGGGATGGAAGGGCCTAGACCAATTACAAAGGATTTGGTGGAGTAGAATCAGATTCCATACTTAGAGTGAAGAAGAGGGAGAAGTCTTGGCATCCAGCTTGTTTCATTGAGTGGATGGTAGTTTCGTTCCTTAAAATTAGGAGCATAATGAGGAAGACTGGACGGTGGGAGTGGGAGGACAAATAATGAATTTAATGCCTGAAAAGTGACGATTACTAATAGAAAATTGGATGTACATCTGAAGGTGAGGAAGAATCAGCTTTGAAGATGTAAATTTGGGAGCCATGAAGTGTTCTTATGTTTATTCCTGTGTATTTCTGTTATTAGCTTGGGAAAATTATTCTCCTGTGGGATTTTAAAATCGTCCCCTGAGTAGTATGTGAAAGGGATTTTTTTGTTATTTGAGCAATATATTAAACATCAAAGGCACATGAATAATTTAAAATGGTTTCAGATAGTCCATTTTCTCCTTTTTATCTTTTTTAATAGAATATGTATATGTTGTCCATTACTTATCAGTCAAAAAGACACATCTTCATATGCTTATATTAACAGGAAATTGAATATGAACCAGTACAATGAAGGCCTATAGTAATTTAATATGACAATGACTTAGACTGTTGGAAAACTTTAAAATTATTTTTAAGCAAAACACCAGCCACCTCATATATTTGTGATTTTTTCTGCAAGAAAATTCAAAAATACAACAGAAGGACATTGTGCTATCCATTCTGAGAAACTACAATTGAATAGGAAAGTATCAGAAAGTACAATCAGGTTTATATCGAAGTTCTTACATGGTATAAAAATGATGGTTTAGAAAAATAAGTTCAAATTTAAATGATAGGCTAATCAAATATTTCTTGAAATGGAAAGCCTTATTGCTGTTAATGATTTTTCTCAAACATTGCTTATTAGGTTTTGTAGAAAAATAAACAAAAAGTATAGTAAACTGTTTACCAGATTCAACCATACCCTTGTGAACCAAAAGGAAAGAATAACATAGAATACTTACTTGATTATGTTCATGTGTAAAGTTTCCTCAGTTGTGTTGGGCTAATGTAGATTGACCAAACTTCTCCAAAATAGCAGAAAATTAGATCACAGTGTGGATGAGCAAACAAATATCTCTGCATTATGACTTTATATAACCAATAGCATAAATGTACCCTCATAGTTGAAATAATTTGTCTACAATTCACTTGGCTAAATATTTGTAGGTATTGGTAAACAAATGGAAGATACTAATTTTTCAATTCAGTTAAAAGATTTATAAATTTTAATTAACTATTTCACTCCTATTTCCTTCCAATATTGCACCTTGTAAATTGCTCCAGATTTCGTACACAAATTGGAGCAGATGGGACCATGACTGTAGCTCTGACTGTGGCAAATCAAGTTTCTTTAGCCATTTCCTGTGCCAGGATAGGCCCCACTTTCCATCTTTCCTTCCCCAAAGAGCTCTACCACAGCTTCATCATTCCCTGAGAATAATTTCCCTTGAACATGGGGAGTGCTGGGTGCTCTTTTGAGTTTACAAATTCTGTCATCTGTACTTTAGGAGTGATAGTATTTCCTTCCACTCTTTTTCAGATCTGCACAGTTATGAATCATCTGAAAGTATCAATGTTCCTATGCTAATCTTCAACCCAAATTGATAGTCAAAAAACATATATATATATATATATATATATATATATATATATAAAACATGTAAAAAGGTCAAGGAATTTGCTATGAAAACATGCTTGAAAATGGCTGGTTTCTTTATAAGCTAAAACACCTAAATTCTAACAATTTTTCAATATAACTGTACTTTTTATTTCTGCACCTGGTCATCTTTATCTTCCAGGCTTAGGAAACTATAAGATCTGTCACGTCAGCTGTATTACATTCTAGAGTACATGTTTTAAAATCAAATCACTGGTGCTTCCCTGGTGGCACAGTGGTTAAGAATCCACCTGCCAATGCAGGGGACTCAGGTTCGAGCCCTGGTCAGGGAAAATCCCACATGCCGCGGAGCAACTAAGCCCACGCGCCACAACTACTGAGCCTGCGCTCTAGAGCCTGCGAGCCACTACTACTGAAGCCCGCGGGCCTAGAGCCCATGCTGTGCAAGAAGAGAAGCCACCGCAGTGAGAAGACCCTGCTGGACGCGATTAGAGAAAGCCTGCAAGCAGCAACAAAGACACAACACAGCCAAAAATAAATAAATAAATAAAATAAATAAATTTATTAAAAAAAATAAAATCAATTCACTATCTGCTTATTTTAAGGAAAGATCATTTAATTCTAACTCTCAAATGACCCTGTTTTGAAAATTTAGAGTCACTGATACTTTTAGATATACTTCCTTTTTTTTAAAATAGATTTCTATTGGAGTATAATTGCTTCACAATACTCTGTTACTTTCTGTTGTACACCAAAGTGAATCAGCCATATGCATACATATGTCCCCATATCCCCTTCCTCTTGAGCCTCCCTCCCATCCTCCCTATCCCACTCCTCTAGGTCATTGCAAAGCACTGAGCTGATCTCCCTGTGCTATGCCACAGCTTCCCACTAGCTAACTATTTTACGTTCGGCAGTATATATATGTCGATGCTACTCTCACTTCGCTCCAGCTTCCCCCTCCCACCCCGTGTACTCAAGACCATTCTCTATGTCTACATATTTATTCCTGCCCTGCAATTAGGTTCATCAGTACCATTTTTTTTTTTAGATTCCATATATATATGTGTTAACATATGGTATTTGTTTTTCTTTTTCTGACTTCCTTCACTCTGTATGACAGACTCTAGGTCCATCCACCTCACTACAAATAATTCAATTTCATTTTTTTTATGGCTGAGTAATATTCCATTGTATATATATGCTACAATTTCTTTATCCATTCATCTGTCGATGGATGTTTAGGTTGGTTCCATGTCCTGGCTATTCTAAAGAGTGCCGCAATGAACATTGTGGTACATGTCTCTTTTTGAATTATGTTCTCAGGGTATATGCCCAGTAGTGAGATTGCTGGGTCATATGGTAATTCTATTTTTAGTTTTTAAGGAACCTTCATACTGTTTTCCATAGTGGTTGTATCAATTTACATTCCCACCAACAGTGCAGGGGGGTTCCCTTCTCACCACACCCTTTCCAGCATTTATTGTTTCTAGATTTTTTGATAATGGCCATTCTGACCAGCACGAGGTGATACCTCATTGTGGTTTTGATTTGAATTTCACTAATAATTAGTGATGTTGAGCATCTTTTCACGTGCCTCTTGGACATCTTTATGTCTTCCTTGGTGAAATGTCTATTTAGGTCTTCCTCCCATTTTTTAACTGGATTGTTTGTTTTTTTGATATTGAGCTCCATGGGCTATTTATATATTTTGGAGATTAATCCCTTGTTGTTTCATTTGCACATATTTTCTCCCATTCTGAGAGTTGTCTTTTTTATGGTTTCCTTTGCTGTGCAAAAACTTTTAAGTCTCATTTGTTTATTTTTATTTTTATTTCCATTACTCTAGGAGGTGGGTCTAAAAAGATCTTGCTGTGGTTTATGTCAAAGAGTGTTTTTCCTCTAAGAGTTTTATAGTGTCTTGTCTTATATTTAAGTCATTAATCCATTTTGAGTTTATTTTTGTATATGGTGTTAGGGAGTGTTCTAATTTCATTCTTTTACATGTAGCTGTTCAGTTTTCCCAGCACCACTTATTGAAGAGGCTGTCTTTTGTCCATTGTATGTTCTTCCCTCTTTTGTCATAAATTAGGTGTCCATATGTGTGTGGGTTTATCTCTGGGCATTCTATCCTGTACCATTGATGTATATTTCTGTTTTTGTGCCAGTACCATACTGTCTTGATTTCTGTAGTTTTGTGCTATAGTTTGAAGTCGGGGAGCCTGATTCCTTCAGCTCCGTTTTTCTTTCTCAAAATTGTTTTGGCTATTCGGGGTCTTTTGTGTTTCCATTCGAATTACAAAATTTTTTGTTCTAAGTCTGTGAAGAATGCCATTCATAGTTTGATGAGGATTGTATTGAATCTATAGATTGCTTTGGGTAGCATAGTCATTTCCACAATATTGATTCTTCCAAGAACATTGTATATTTCTCCATCTGTTTATGTCATCTTTGTTTTCTTTCATCAGTGTTTTAGAATTTTCTGAGTACAAGTCTTTGACCTTCTTAGACAGGTTTGTTCCTAGGTATTTTATTCTTTTCATTGCAGTGGTAAATGGCAGTGTTGCCTTAATTTCCCTTTCCGATATTTTGTTGATAGTGTATAGGAATGCCAGAGATTTCTGTGCATTAACTTTGTATCCTGCAACCTTACCAAATACATTGATTAGCTCTAGTAGTTTTCTGGTAGCATCTTTAGGATTCTCCATGTATAGTATCATGTCATCTGCAAACTGTGACAGTTTTTCTTCTTTTTTTTGCAATTTGTATTCCTTTTATTTCTTTTTCTTCTCTGATTGCCATGGCTAAAACTTCCAAAACTATGTTGAATAAGAGTGGCAAGAGTGGACATCCTTGTCTTTTTCCTGATGTTAGTGGAAATGCTTTCAGTTTTTCACCCTTGAGTATGATGCTTGATGTGTGTTTGTCATATATGGCCTTTATTGTGTTGAGGTAAGTTTCCTCTATTTCCCCCCATTTTCTGGAGAGTTTTTATCATAAATGGGTGTTGAATTTTGTCAAAAGCTTTTTCTGCATCTATGGAAATGATCATATGGTTTTTATTCCTTAATTTGTTAATGTGGTGTATCACATTGATTGATTTTCATATATTGAAGAATCCTTGCATCCCTGGGATAAATCCCACTTGATCATGCTGTGTGATCCTCTTAATGTGTTGCTGGATTCTGTTTGCTAGTATTTTGTTGAGGCTTTTTGCATCTATGTTCATCAGTGATATTGGTCTATAATTTTCTTTTTTTTGTGATATCTTTTTCTGGTTTTGGTTATCAGGGTGATGGTGGCTTCGTAGATGATTTTGGGAGTGTTTCTCCCTCTGCAATTTTTTGGAAGAATTTGAGAAGGATCGGTGTTGGCTCTTCTCTAAATGTTTGATAGAATTCGCCTGTGAAGCCATCTGGTCCTGGACTTTTGTTTGTTGGAAGATTTTTAATTACTGTTTCAATTTCATTACTTGTGGTTGGTCTGTTTATATTTTGTAATTCTTCCTGGTTCAGTCTTGGAAAATTGTACCATTCCAAGAATTTGTTCATTTCTTTGTTGTTGTTCAATTTATTGGCATATAGTTGTTTGTAGTAGTCTCTTATAATCCTTTGTATTTTTGCAGTGTCAGTTGTGATTTCTCCTTTTTCATTTCCAATTCTATTGATATCTGTCCTCTCCCTTTTTTTCTTGATGAGTCTGGCTAAGGGTTTATCAATTTTGTTTATCTTGTCAAAGAACCAGCTTTTAGATATATTGATCTTTGCTATTGTTTTCTTCATTTCTATTTCATTTATTTCTGCTCTGATCTTTATGATTTCTTTCCTTCTACTGACTTTGGGTTTTCTTTGTTCTTCTTTCTCTAGTTTTTTTAAGTGTAGGGTTAGATTGTTTATTTGAGATTTTTCTTATTTCTCGAGGTAAGATTGAATTGCTATAAACTTCCCTCTTAGAACTGCTTTTGCTGTGTCCCGTAGGCTTTAGGTCATTGTGTTTTCATTGTCATTTGTTTATATGTATTTTTAAATTTCTTCTTTGATTACTTCAGTGATCTCTTGGTTATTTAGTAGCACACTGTTTAGACTCCATGTGCTTGTGTTTTTTACAGTTTTTTTTTTCCTGTAATTGATTTACAGTCTTATAGTATTGTGGTCAGAAAAGATGCCTGATACAATTTCAGTTTTCTTACATTTTCCGAGGCTTGACTTGTGACCCAAGATGTGAACTATCCTGGAGAATGTTCCGTGTGCACTTGAGAAGAAAGTGTATTCTGCCACTTGGGGGTAGAATGTTATGTAAATATCAATTAAATATATCTGATCTATTGTGTCATTTAAAGCTTGTCTTTCCTTATTTATTTTCTGTTTGGATGATCTGTCCATTGGTGTAAGTGGGGTGTTAAAGTCCCTTACTATTATTGTGTTACAGTCAATTTCTCCTTTCATGGTTGTTAGCATTTGCCATATGTGTGGAGGTGCTCCTATGCTGGGTGCATAAACATTTATAATTGTTATATCTTCTTCTTGGATTGATCCTTTGTTCATTATGTAGTGTCCCTCCTTATCTCTTGTAACAGTCTTTATTTTAAAGTCTATTTTATCTGATACAAGTATTGCTACCCCAGCTTTCTTTTGATTTCCATTTACATGGAATATCTATTTCCGTCCCTTCACTTGCAGTCTGTATGTGTCCCTAGGTCTGAAATTGGTCTCTTGTTGACAACATATATATGGGTCTTGTTTTTGTATCCATTCAGCCAGTCTGTGTCTTTTGGTTGGGGCATTTAACCCATTTACATTCAAGGTTATTACTGATATGTATGTTCCTATTACCATTTTATTAATCATTTTGGGTTTGGTTTTGTAGGTCCTTTTCTTCTCTTATATTTCCCACTTAGAGAAATTTCTTTAGCATTTGTTGTAAAGCTGGTTTCGTGGTGCTGAATTCTCTAAGCTTTTGCTTGTCTGAAAATCTTTTGACTTCTCCAACGAATCTGAATGAGATCCTTGCTGGGTAGAGTAATCTTGATTGTAGGCTTTTTCTCTTTCATCACTTTAAGTATATCCTGCTGCTCCCTTCTGGCCTGCAGAGTTTCCACTGAAAAATCAGCTGATAACTTTCTGGGGATTCCTTTGTATGTTATTTTTTTCCCCTTGATGCTTTTAATATTTTTTCTTTGAATTTAATTTTTGTTAGTTTGATTAATATGTGTCTTGGTGTGTTTTTCCTAGAGTTTATCCTGTATGGAACTCTCTGTGCTTCCTGGACTTGGGTGATTATTTCCTTTCCCATGTTAGGGAAGTTTTTGACTATAATCTCTTCAAATATTTTCTCAGACCCTTTCTTTTTCTCTTCTTCTGGGACCCCTATAATTTGAATGTTGGTGAATTTAGTGCTGTCCCAACGGTGTCTGAGATTGTCTTGAATTCTTTTCATTCTTTTTCCTTTTATCTGCTCCTTGGCAGTTATTTCCACCATTTTGTCTTCCAACTCACTTATTCATTCTTCTGCCTCAGTTTTTCTGTTATTGATTTTTTCTAGTGTATTTTTCATTTCAGTTATTGTGTTGTTCATCTCTGTTTGTTTGTTCTTTAGTTCTTCTAGACCTTTGTTAAACATTTCTTGTATTTTCTCAGTCCATGCCTCCATTCTATTTCTGAGATTCTGGATCATCTTTACTGTCATTACTCTGAATTCTTTTTCAGGTAGATTGCCTATTTCCTCTTCATTTATTTAGCCTTGTAAGTTTTTACCTTGTTCCTTCATCTGTGACATATTTTTTTGCTGTCTCTTTTTTTTTTTTTTTTTTTTTATGAGTGGGATTGTGTTCCTGTCTTACTGGTTGTTTGGCCTGAGGCTTCCAGCACTGGAGTTTGTAGGCCGTTGGGTAGAGCTGGGTCTTGGTCCTGAGATGAGGAGCTCTGTGAGACCTCACTCTGATGAATATTCCTTGGGGTCTGAGGTTCTTTATTAGTCCAGTGGTTTGGACTCAGAGCTCCCACCTCAAGAACTTTGGCCCAACCCCTGGCTTGTGAACCAAGATCCCGCAAGCCGCATGGAGTGGCAAAAAAATAAAAAGAGAACAAAAAGTAAAAAATAAAATTAGACTAGGAAACTGACAGATATGTTAGAAAGAATATCAAAATAAAAATATAGATGAATCAACAACCAGAAGGTACATCAGTACCACAATAGTAAAAAAAAAGGAGGAGGGAAAAGAAAAGAAAAAAAAAGTGGCGGGGAAAAGGCCTTGGCTGTGGAGAGCTGGGTCTAAGCAAGGGTGAGGTTTGGGTGGTGGTCAGGGCCTGTGCTTAGGACCTACATTGCTGTAAAAGGCCCTGGGGGCTGTGGTGGGTCGGGTGTAGGCTCAAGGAACAGAGGGGGCCCAGTCGTGACCCCACCCCTGGTCTCAGAGGGCAGGAGACCTCACCTGGGAGCCCAGCAGGCTTCCTGGGTTCCAATGGGTGGGACAATCGCCCTCTGCTCTCCTGCTCCTCCCAGAGGGGCCCTCCTGCCTGCCTCTCTCGATCTTCCCATCCTCCCTCTTATGCCCCCAAGGACTCACTCAGCCTGGAGGGGGCTTTGGTGGGGGTGGGTACCTCCCAGGAGCTCAGCAGGCTCCCCGTGCCCTTGCCTGAGTGGGAGGGGCAAACGCCCTCCACTCCTCTCCCTCTCCTCCTGGAGGGCCCCTCCCACCTGCCTCTCCTGGTCTCCCCAGCCTCCCTCCTATGCCCCCAAGGACCCACGCAGCGGGGGAGGAGGGTTCTTGGAAGGCAGGGGACCAGCCTGAGAGCTCATCAAGCTCCCCGGCCGGAGTGGGTGGGGCAATCGTCCACTCCTCTCCAGCTCCTGCCGGAGGACCCCTTTCACCTGCCTCTTCTGATCTCCCTGGCCTCCCTTCTATGCCCCCAGGACCCACATGGCCTGGAGGGGGCTTTGGAGGGGCAGTATCGGCCTGGGAGCTCAGCAGGCTCCCCAGCCCGAGTGGGCCTGGTGATCACCTCTGCTCCTCTCTCGCTCTTCACAGAGGGTCCCTCCCATCTGCCTCTCCTGATCTCCCTGGTCTCAGGGGCGCGGATCCTGTCTGGCCTCCACTTCTACTCCCCTCTCAGTACGTCCTACCGGTTCACTTGGGGGTTCCTCTCATCTCCTTGGGTATCAGGGTCCCCCATCAGTGGCCGACAGGCGCCCTGGTTGTGGGGAGTTGCTGACTCTGCGTCTCCCACACCGCAGGAGACTCCACCCTCTTAGGAATATTTCTGCCCAAATTCTTGTTTCTGTGTTCCTTGCCAGTATCAATAAGTAATAAGAATTATATAATTTTTTTTTTTTTTGCCGTACACGGGCCTCTCACTGTTGTGGCCTCTCCCGTTGCGGAGCACAGGCTCCGGATGTGCAGGCTCAGCGGCCATGGCTCACGGGCCTAGCCGCTCCGCAGCATGTGGGATCTTCCCAGACCAGGGCATGAACCCATGTCCCCTGCATCAGCAGGCGGACTCTCAAGCACTGTGCCACCAGGGGAGCCCCAGAATTATATAATTTTTAGTGATATGTTCCAAGGAAGAAAATGCCACTAACATAATAAACCATGAGGGTCAAAATTAGGGATGGAATTCCAATATATATTATAAAATTTAACAGTTAATCAATTTCTATTGTTTTTACATTTAATATGCAATTTTAAAAGATTAGCATATTAAAAATTCCTTGCTCCATATCTCTCATTTATGTGTGAAATTTTATTTATATTAAAGAAATTAATGCAAAGAAAAAGGTTCCATCTTTACAATATTGGGACCTAAAAATAAAAAAAAGAAAGGATCTCTAGTTCCAGAAGTATGAAATAGATCTATGCTTTCCTCTGGATACTGAAGTGTCACTATATAAAATCTATAAACAATCACATGCACACATATACATAAATACATAATCATTAAAATGGGTCTACCTGCTTTACTCATGTGTAAAATGAATACCCTTACAAAGGACCTCTGATTGAATCTAGTCTAGTATTTTAACTTTCTATTAGGAAAAGTTAAGACATTTATAATTCCATATACTAATATTTGTTCTGAAGTATTTGCTTTAAAATAAAACATTTTATAATAAAGCTACATACTCAATAAGTCACTATTGGTTGAAAAATGCAAATACATTTAACAAATTAAATAATTAAATATATATGTCTTTGCCCTGTCCCCTGATGTTCAATATTCTGGAAAGCATCTGGCAATCTTAACAATGAGGATAAATAGACTAGATGACTCCTTAGTCCCCTTTAGCTTTAACGTTTTTACGGAGGCCTGTGTGAAGTCCCTCTTCAAAGAAGGATCTTCAGTGCAGATTAGAAATGATGTCTGTGTCTGATCTACAAGAAGGGAGGAAGTTCAGAGTTTGAATGGCGCCAATGAAGCTCCTTGCTGGGCAACACAGAGTAAGCAATTTGAGGTTGTTGATGTGAATGAATCTCTAAAATGGAGTAACCACTTTGTCACTCTGAGTGTACTGTTCTTATAACAGAGACCCTTTCTCCCTTTTCTTCTTCCTGAGAGAAGGCAGTTCTTCTAACAGACAAGTATAATATATTGTAATTTATGTTAATGATTTCAAAAACTATATTAATCTTCACTTTAATAATTACCACTCCCATGCCATCACCACCTCCATGTTTTTCTGAGTTTTCTGTATCCCTGCTTTGATCTGACTAGAGGAAAGCAGTTTCAGTCCAATTTTCTTCTACTTCTAGAAAGCACCTAATTTACCCATTTTTCCTTCAAAGATTAGCTAGCCAATGCCTTTTCTTGGAAGCCTCCTCAGAAATAAGAAAACCTGATGTAATGCATTTGGAGCCCTATTTCATGGCATACGTGCTTCTGGTTATTTTAGTGTGCGACTCCTAATACCCCTCTCAGATACAACACTGTGTTTTCCTCTGGGTCCATGTCCTTTCCTAACCCCTAACCAGATCCCACATACTAAGATGCAGTGTCGACCTCAGTCAAATTCATGGAATCACAATCACAACTTTGATAATTTTGGAAACTGCCTTTTTCCTTCTTCCTTTATTTTCCTTCATATCATCTATATCTCACTTCTGCTCATGAACTCTTAACATGACTTGGCTTTTAAGTTAACAATATACTTTAAAATATTGCAGCATTTTAAGTGTTTGTGACATTTTAGATATTTTTACTTTCAAAATTCAAATAATGTGAATTTTGTTTATAGTTGTATATTTCTTGAAGATTTGCCTCAATGTTTAAGTCCTCTTGTTTGCCAGGGAAAAATGTTTTCTCTGGAATTCTTCAGAATGATTTCCTTCTCTTTTCTAGATCAGCTTATTTTTCTGCATGCCCAATTAGCTAATGGTTGTGCGCTAACCAGAGAATCAAAGTAGATTTCACTTACTTCAGCACTTCCTCTACATCTTATCAAATACCAATTCCCGTGCCTTTGATTCATACACATTTTTCAACGCATCACCTTCTTTCTGTCTCTACTGGCACTGCTGCAGGTCAGACCCTCATGTCATATCTATCTCACACAGATTATTTCAGAGGGGTCTTTTATCTCTTCACCTTCAACCTTTCTCCTTCTTCTTCAGTCTAATCTCTGCTTTCCATGTAGTGGTATCTATCTCATGGATCTTTCTTCTAAATAAAATCTCTTGGAGCACTCCGTGATCTACAGATTTAAGTCCAGATTCCCCGGAATCACGTATAAAGCCTTCTGTGACCTGGAGATGAGCTAATACAAGATAGCCCCTCCCTATACTTTGTGCTTCATTACAAGCCTCATGTTTCATTACAAGAAAAGCCCTTCCCAATGATCATGTTGTTTCATGCTTTTGTGTATTTTCTCTATTCATCTTGTAAATCTCAAATATCATTGCTTCCTGAAAATTTTCCCATGTCCCTTTGGGTTCACTAAGTGATCCCTCTTCTGGGCCCCCAATAAATATTACTGTAATTAATTATTTTACATTTCTGTCTGCTTCAGTCCTTGAAGCAGGGACTTGCAGGTATGTATCTGGGACCTGATAGGACCAGACGCATAGGAGATAATCAACAGAATGTTTGTTAAAATGAACCAAATTGAACTTTTCCATTCAATACTTAAAACCTTCATTTTGAATATATATGTTGTTTTAAAGTATGTTCTCCAGTGTTTTAATGTACATCTTTGTGTCTGAATATAATAAGCTGCTATTCCATCAAAAATAAGAATAACAAAGTCAAAAGAATTCACATTCTCACCTATGAACTTCTCTTATATCCAACATCATTCAATTAATTAAAACTCACTGGGATATTGTGGTGAAAAATTTAACATTATGTGGTTACTTCCATTAATAATATCATTGTTTTTTGTCAAGTTTAATAACAATTGAGTTTATCCAGCTGGAAAAATTTAGACAAAGACAAATAGACAGGTAACTCCTTATTGTCAATTAGCTTAAGAAGAAATGCAGTTTTTCTTTCGTTGTATATCAAACTTGACACATTTTTTAATTTTAATTTTACTTTGAAATGTTTTATGTGATAGCTGTGAGAAGTTTAGATAATTTAAATTTAAGGTAGTTATAGAGCTAATAGCTTTAGAATTTTCCTGTTACACCACATAAAGTTTTTGTACTATCTATAAAGTCATACAACACTTGAGTAGAAACAAGTATTTCTAGGCATTGAATAAATTATATTGCTGTTTCAAGTAACATAGTGGACTTAAAATTCTAACTAGGCCAACAAATATTAGAATTTAAACATTCTGAGGTTTGTTTTACTACATTCCCTGGAAATATTAATCAAGTAATCCTCATATGTAAATGGCAGAAATGTGTCGTGCAAATTAGATGGCAATTTTTATTAAAATTAACAGTATTTATTCTGCAAGTTATTGCATTCATTGTTCAATAATATATTAAAATGTACTCTGATCACCATTGTGTACTTCATCAATGTGCTTTTGTGCTTCATTAATTAGCAGCTGACTGAAAGTTAATGTTCATCAGTCTCCTCAAGAAAAATCATTTGTTATTCAATGCCAAATCACAAAATATTATAAATTACCAGCAACATTTCTTTATTTTACTTCTTCTTATAGCACGTTCAAAGATCAAACTGGTAGTACATCAGATAAATAGAATAATACATTTTAATTTAATAAGCAAAAGGCCAGGCACATTTCTCTATGGGGAATAATATCTCCTTGATTGAGAGCAGAAGGGGGTTGTAAACTTTTGGGTAATGGTACAGAGTTTTTTAGGCTGATTTGAACCCTGAATAATTGTGTATTCTTGTCTCTCTTGGGAAATCTAACTTATTTTAAAATTTTGGTTTCTTTAGGGCACTTAAGGATGAAATTTTATTAAATAGCATTTTATGTTTCCATTTATGCAGACGAGTCGGTTGTAACGTTTACTTCAGATCACACTACTGCTGCTTCAGAACATACTCACTTTTGTGTAAAATCCTGAAAATATGAGATTGAAATCCTTTAACTCTGAGGCCTCTCTCTGACCTAAATTTCAGATCATGTTTTTAGGACTGACAATTAAGAATATGATTAAACAAATTTTCAAATGAAAACAAGTGAAGTGCAAAATTTTAGTAATTTTTGGATGCTCACTTACATATTTTTAAATTTTTAAATAAAATTTTTATTGGAGTATAGTTAATTTAAATAAAATGTTATATTAATTTCTGCTGTACAGCAAAGTGAATCAGTTATACATATACATATATCCACTCTTTTTTAGATTCTTTTCCCATATAGGCCATTACAGAGTACTGAGAAGAGTTCCCTGTGCTATATGGTAGGTCCTTATTAGTTTTCTATTTTATACATAGTAGTGCATATATGTCAGTCCCATTAAGGATTCTATGAGGTACCAGTAATCCTAATGGGTTGTTTAGTATTGGAAGCTAAGGAAAAGGAGATTTATGAAAGTCAGAGGTACAGAGTGAGCTTTGAGATAGGTGTAAACCAATTGTGGAAGCAGTGCAGCTTGATATACTAGTTAACGTTATCAGACCTTTGAAATTAAATACATTTCCATCAATCTGATTCCATCATCACTAAGCAAACTTCTGATTATTTGACACCCCTCTTAATTTCTTTCCTTGCAGAGAGAATGTGTGGTCAGTTAAACAATGGCTAGCCAGTCTTCCCTGTTATGAAAGGGCTGGAGGTTGCAAAAGCATTTTGCTGAGACTTGTGAAAATAAAATGGCCAGAATGGAAATACGAGATATTACTTTTCAGCACTCAAATAGTTGACTTTTTAAAAAGGCAAATACTGATATGAGAATCTGCCTCAGCAGTAAGCAATGTTGCCCTAGGTTTTCCAAACTGAAGATGGCAATTCAGTAGAACCTTACTCACTGAAGAAATTTTGGTACCCAAATTCTGATTTGTATTGAAAGAGATTCATTCATTCATTCATATGTTTATTCATTTGTTAATTTAACACATCGTTACTGCATACATTTTTGATCAAGGCACTTTGCTGGTCACTGGGGATACTGTGTTAGCTATACATTCCAGATCTCTGTCCTTATGGAGCTTATAGTCTACTTATAACATATGTAGATATAGTTGCCATATATTTTTATGACTTTCTCTATATCCTTAATTTACCTGAGTCCTTGTTCTTGCTAGCTACAGTTCTACAAACATGAGAATATTTTTAAGAACTTACTTCACACAGTTATAAAAGGTACACTGAATCGCATTGCTAAAATCACATATTACACAGTTTCTAAATTCTAGAAATTTGCTACATGTTGACATTTTAATTAAAAATTTTATTTTGATCTATTAGAATTTCTCTTTTCTTTTTCTAAAGTTAATTTACTTCAGTATTACTTTTGACCAATTATATGTAGTAACTAAAGTCCATGAGCTTTGTTTCTCTGAAATTTTGACAAATATTACTATTTTATTTAATAAACAGAAAGGTATTATTACATGTTATGCAAATTATTTTCATCAAATAGTTTTCAAATACGAGTACTAATAACAATATTTTATGTACACTGAGTGGCTCTAAATGCCTTTTGAGATAATCAAATTAATCTTTGTCAATAATGCATCAAGCAATATGATATTGGTTACAGGAACAAGGCTGCCTGATGCCAGGTTCACTGGAGTATAAAATTCAGAATACTCAGCATCACTGGGAAGAATTCCAAATGATTGGAAACTGTGAACCCAATTGACTTCTGAGGCTTAAATGAAAGGTTATAAGAATGAGCTGAACTATTCTAATGAATTACTTCTTTTATGTTCTATACTAAAATTTTTGTTCAAAGGAAAATTTTCAGACTAAAGTCAATCAAGATCTCAAATGAACTAAGAAAGGCAGAGTTTCACATACTTTCTGTTGTTTTGTTTTGTGTAGGGGTGTGCTGACATGTTTTGGTAATGGGTCCTAAATTGAAACATAACATGTCATCATGTTACATAAACTTTGATGGGAAAGCAAACTCTGTAGACAACCTACTTACTTATTGCCTTTGAATATGAAATATTTGAGTCAAAAAGTTGACCTTTAGAAAGTATTATCTTTATGTTATCTAAATTGAGCAAATGTGTATTAGGAAAGGTTATGTCTCTTCAGTGTCATTCTTTTATATTCTCAAATACTTATGATCTATTTATTTGTTCTTTAAGAAGATATGGCCCCAAGTAAATATTAATTTCAGAATTTAAAGACTCAGTTAACAAATATAATTTTAAAGCTCAGTTTACTTGTAATAAGGTGAAAACGTAAATAGCCTGATGATTACAGAATGAAGGAAAGGTGGAACAGTTATTAAGAAAATATTTCTGAAGGGCTGTATAAGAATTGTATACTTCTTCTTGTCTGCTCTCTTAAATATCTACTGTAGATTACTTATAATTCCAAACTGTTCGTAGGCTCATTGAAGTAGATTATTGGCGAACAGTTTATGCTTAAATTTTCTTTCTCTTTTATATTTTTCCTTTAATTTTCGATATGATCTTACATAAAACATTACAATAACTGGATAATCTTCATAGTTTCTTAGCCAGTTCCCCTTTCCCCAACTCTCCATCCCAAGAGTCATGTGTTATAGTTATGGTTCTCTGGAGAATCAGAACCCATTGAAGATACCTGTACATAGTTTATTTATAAGGAATCAAGATCTGCATTCAGCAAGCTGGAGACACAGGAGAGCCAATGCTATAATTCCAGTCTGAGTCTAAAGGTCTGAGAAACAGGTGAACCTATAGTAGAAGTTCTAATATGGGTCTAAGACTGAAGGCAGTATAAGAGCTATGACTGATCTCAAAGATAGTTAGGCAGAGAGAGCTAAAAGCCTTTTGTTCTAGTCAGGCATTCAATAGACTGGATGAGGCCCAACCATGTTGAAGTGAGCAATCTGTTTTATTCAATCTAGAAATTTAAATGTTAACCCCATGCAGAAACCAGATATAATGTCTAACTAAACAGACATTTAACCCAGTCAAATGATGCATAGGATTAACTATTACAACTCCTACGTATACACATGGACATACAGACACACACACACACACACACAGACACACACACAGACACACACACATGCTGCAGTTTGGATTTGCAATATTCTATTCTAGTTTCTTCTTCTTCCCCAAGGAAGGTATAGAATCTTGAGGATTTTCCAAATTTTCAGTTATGAATCCCTGCACCTTCTTTTATCACTTCCTTTTTCCTAAGTGATGCAAAACCATCAAGGTTAGAATTAATACTATTCTGACTTCAATGAACATGTGTTAGTTTTGCTTTTATGAACGTTAAATGAATGTAATTGAATAGTGTCCTTGTGGTATATGGTTTCCTTCACTTAATACAGTGTTTCTGAGATTTATCCATGTTGTTTTATGGACATTGATAATTATTTTTAGTGTTCAGTAGCTTTCCATTATATAAATATACCACAATTCTATCAAAAGGCATTTATGTTCTTTTTAGTTTTTATAATGCATAAAGCTGCTGTGAACATTCATGTATGTGTGTTTTTGGTGAAAATATGCTAGATAATAGGGGAGATATATGTTCAGGTTTAGTAGATATTACTAAACTGTTTTCCAAAATGGTTGAACCAATTTATAATCCCAGAAACAATGTAACAGAACTCTATTTACTTCACATTTTTTGCCAGAAGTTGATATTGTTATTCCTCTCGATTATAGATTTTTTGTTAATGTATATTGATATTTTAATTGAGATTTTCTGATAATGATTTGAGCACTCTTTTATACGTTTCTTGGATATCATTTCCATTTTTACTAATTATAAATAATGTGGCCATGAACATTCTTATATCAGTCTCCTTACTTGGTCTAGTTACTGAATGTCCATCTGACTGTGTCTATTAATTTGCAGCTGGACCCACTAAAGATATTGAACCCTAGTCTCATCTTCAAACCCAGATTTCATTATCTACCTCTAATCCTAAGCCTCTCTTGTTTAGCTTACTGATTTCAGCTGATTTCTCTGTCACTCCATCCATGTTTAGCAACGACTACTTCCCTAATTCTGCTGTCACTCATGCACTCAGTGAGAGATAAATCTTCATTTGCCCTTCAGTCATACTATCTTACCTTCATCGGAACAGAGACAGTGATGAATGAATTAATCCACAGAATATTATGGGAATCATCAGATGAAAATAAAGGTGAGAGAAGGTGTTGATAGAGAAAGGCAGAATATTCTCAGGGAAGAAAATAGCAGAAGCATGTAAGAGAGTAAAAATCAGTCGATGTTTATAGTGCGTGTGTCTGACTCATCAGGAAGGTGTATTTTGGTTAGGTGAAGGAAGAGATGGTAAAATACCTTGAAGTATGGTCAAATAGTTTCAATTTGATTTAATAGGAAATAGGGAGCAACCAGCCATAACAGTTCTCAAATTATATTTCTTCCATGCGTATATTTGACATTACAGATTTTTAAAAGGGCATATTTGATTATTTAAAAATTAATATAGCTATAAACACATATTCTAGTTAAATATTTACTTCTTTTTTTATTGAACTTTTCTATAAAAAAGACGGGCTATATATTCCTCAGTGCTTAAGTAATAAATTAGGTATATGAGTTAACTTTCTAGATTAATATTGATTGATGTTTTGCACCTGCACCTGTGAAATTTAGAATGATCAAGTCTATTTACTCACAGCATCTATGTTAGTGAGAACATATCAAAATTTTCTCATGCACAGTCTAATTTAATAATTTACTTTTTAATGAGACAGTTCTAGGAGACAATATTAGTGTCATTTTATACCTAACAAATTACTAAAATTGACTTAGCCAGTAAGGACAGAGATTTGACAGACACTTGAGTCTAATGATTTGAAGCCCATTCCTCTGTCTATCTTGAGTTGTCTGTTCTATTTACTATGTGAACTACACGTATATACATTTAAAAATCTATCTAAGATACAGTTGATATTTTGACCAGGAGGTATTCATTTTCCTTTGCCCACAGATTACAGGGAATATTTACATTTTCCTCTGGAGAAAGTTGGTAATTTGCAGGTGCAGCTGCGTCTGATTTCAGGAAGTTATTTAATTTCCCTTACACTGAGGCTAATAAGCACCTTTCATAGTTGTTTAATTTTTTATTTTCCGGATCTCAATTCACTTTTAATATTTTCTAAGGTACTAAATTTAACTATGGTCCTTTATAGTGTGAAGGATAATACATTTTTTTTCAATAAGAAGTTATCTCTACTGATTCTTGAGACCACAGATGCAAATCCATGCCCATCAACCCTTGCGAATTTTGTTTTATCTGTGTGTGTGTGTGTGTGTGTGTGTGCATGTGTGTTGTGTGTGTTTGTGTGTGTGTGTGAGAGAGAGAGAGAGAGTGAGCTAGAGAGAGCTGGAGAGAGAGATAGGAAAGGAGCAAGGAGGTGGGGTTCATAAACATGATAGATATTGTACGTTCAAATAGAAAACAGAATCTACCAATAAATAAAAGCAGGCACATTTTTAAAAGAACAGTCGTTTTAAAATATTATATATTGTGTTATTTTACAAAGGTGATAATGCAACTGGTTATTCATTGATCTCAGAGGCTTGACTTTACAGCAAAAATCAAGTAAGAGCCTGAATTTGTCCAGTGATTTTGTCCATTTTAAAAATAAAAGCCAGAAAACCCCCAGATTTTTAGAAGCCTCCCAGGAACGTTTTTACATCTATTAGCTTGATTCTCTACATTTGTTCTAAATTACTGGAACAATGGTTTATATTGACCCTTCTAACCCCTTTCTTACTGTTCACTAAATTCACTTTAAAGAAATAGTAACCTCTTTTATTCTACATTTATACATTTTGTTTACATCAATTCTTTTCTGCCACTCTTGCCATCTTAATTTTCCAGGCTTTTGTTTTCTTCTCTGGATATTTTTAATACATCCCTCTCTGTTTTCCTTTGTGTGGCCTTTTAAATTTATTCTGAATGCTGCATCTTCCATTTGCTAAGTTAGTTTTCTTACACCCCATAGTGACTAACCAGTTCCCCTTAGGACTCATCAGTGACAGTCTATCGACTTCCATATCTCAGTAAGCCTCTTTCCAAGTCCTACGCTAATCAAATTCAGGTTATACTGCCTCTCTTCTTATTTGAGGCCCATTTTTTTCTGCCCATTTCCCCATCATTTCATTTTCGGTCCAAACTGTCATTTTACATGATTCTCATCATTAAAAATGCAGATTAGGGCTTCCCTGGTGGCGCAGTGGTTGAGAGTCCGCCTGCCGATGCAGGGGACACGGGTTCCTGCCCCGGTCCGGGAAGATCCCACATGCCGCGGAGCGGCTGGGCCCGTGAGCCATGGCTGCTGAGCGTGCGCGTCCAGAGCCTGTGATCCGCAACGGGAGAGGCCACAGCAGTGAGAGGCCCACGTACCGCAAAAAAAAAAAAAAAAAAAAAAAAATGCAGATTAATCCTTATTTTCTCTCAGACTTTTCAGACTAAGAAAATTGAGTGTTGATCTTTAATTCAGCTTTTAATGATAGTAGTGATGGTTGTGTTCTGGTGGTGTCTGTGTGTATGTATTTTTTATTCATAATATTTTTATTTTCTAATCCTCTAAACAAAATTTACTCTACCTATTCAAAGTCCAGCCAATGTAACCACCACAGGCACAGAGAAAGCAATTCACAAGTAAGACTTAGGCCCAGTCATGGTTGTCTGAGGCTCCTGGCTGGAACTCCTGCTAGCCCCTCTGTTATTGCCTCAGCGTTGTGATTATGGCCACTTTTATTTCAATATTCTTGACAGTTTTATTTCAAAGTTTGTTGACTGTTTTGTCCTCATTTTTTCCTATTTTAATGATAGCATTCTTGAATTTTTTACTATCAGGTATATTATTGATTAAAACAAAATAGTCAAGGACATTGATTAAAATGAAGATCAATAATTATATATTAATAGCATATCTTTATATGCAGGAATCTGTACAAATGCTATAACTTCTTGAAAAATAAATCTAATTGTTACCATGCTGAATGAAAAACATTTAAATATCTTGATAAGCTATATTAGATACAGTATAAAGGATTTCAATCCATTTTTATGGCTTTATTTGGCTTAAATGGAATGTTTAGTTAATAATACATAATGAATTATGTCTATTTTATTTACTTCACAGATAGCTACACTGTTAACTACCCCAGTTTTTAGGAGATATGCTATGTAAACTAGTAATAGAATTCCCACAAGAAATAGAATTTTTCACTAAGAAACACATTTTTGTAATTCATACATATCCTATTATTGCATTAGGTAATGGTATCTGATAACATATGCAAGTATATAAATGATGAAGCACTAGGCTTCATTTTGGAGATGTAGAGAGATCTTTTGTTTCATATTTGTAACATTTTACCTTTTACAATTGAAACTATGAATTTCTTTTTTTAAATTTTTCTTCTTTTTTTTTTTTTAATTTAAAAGCAAGCTTCCCTACTTTGGTTTCACAGAAAGCTACCCATTTTTAATACTGCTTTTAGAATGTTCTCCACAATTAATATATTGTATGCGTGGAAATCTAAAAGCAAAGAAGCGATAGTTTGATGATATAGTAATGATAGTAATAATAAAAGTTGCAGTGCTTTATATAAATACAGTGACATTTATGTATCTCAAAACTATGTTTGTGTGTATGTTATCATTTTGGCCAATTTGTATACATTAAACACCTGCAGCAAAAGTAGAGTGAGAGTTTGAAGCAATGGGTGTATACTTCCATCTGAAATGTTAATGTCTCTCGTCTTTAGTTTAGATATAGATAATTTGCCCTTATTTTTCTTAATTAACAAACATACATTGAATAACTAAGTATAGGTATTCAAACAATATTCAGAGAGAAAATATCAAGATTAATATAATTTTTACATAAATAAACATCTAAAATTTTAAGTGCCCCAGGATCAATAATTGCAATTTTTCTTTTTCTCTTAGAATTATGTCGAGTTGTAACTTGTTAATTTCCAAATGTTTATCTTCAGCCATGACAACTCCTCTGAATTCCAGCTGCTTATTTTGCATCATCACTTGGATATCTAAAAGGCATTTCCCACTTAACATGGCAGATATAACCCTCTGAACCTACTTCTTTCTGATTTCAGTTACTTCCCTTACTGCATTCTCATAGTTACTAGGTTAAAAAAGCTTAAAATCATTCTTGAATCCTCTCTTTCTTCCATACCATATATTCTATTATGAAAATCTATTGATTTTCCTTTAGATTATACCCAGTATCTGACCACCCCATAACCATCTTTATTTTTAACCCCTTATAAACCAAGCCACCATTACATATCACCTAGATTATTACTGTAACCTCCAAACTGGTCTCTCTGTGTATACCTTTGTTCCTCTTCAACCCTAGCCAAGCCTGTTCTCAACACAGTTGCCAGAGTGAAC
Organism: Delphinapterus leucas; assembly: GCF_059928025.1. Taxonomy (NCBI): domain Eukaryota; kingdom Metazoa; phylum Chordata; class Mammalia; order Artiodactyla; family Monodontidae; genus Delphinapterus; species Delphinapterus leucas. Next base: position 23,671,812 of record NC_143136.1, on the reverse strand, counting down.
CCATTAAAATATAATCAGATCATGTTACCCTTCTGCTCACAAAACCCATTGTCTACTTAACTTGAAACAAAAGTCAAAGACCTTACATGATTTGTAGCCCTGTTACTCCCTGACCTCACCTCCTGATACTCTACTCCTTGCTTACTCTACCCAGCCATACTAGTCTCCTTGACTTGCTTTGAATAGACCAGGTAATTCCTTACTTAGGGCCTTTGAAAATTGCCATTCCTGCTGCCTGAAATAATCTTTCCTCAAGTGTCTACATATTTTTTTCCTTCACCTACCTTAGGTCTTATCCATATGACAGTTCAATGAGACTTTTCCTAGCTAAATAATATGAACGTTCTCTGACACTTTCTATCTACCTTTTCTGCTTTTGTTTTCTCCTTAACTCATGTCTATTTAGATTTTTATTCTCTGCCTCTCCTCTAAAATACATTTTCTAGGAAGGCAGAGATTTTTTTCCTTTTTATTCTCAATACTGTATCACGAATTTTTGACATGTGATAGATGCTCAACAATATCTGATGGTTACATGAATAGTTTATTCTAATTCTCTTCCTATAGGGAGCAAAGTTTGGAAGTGGGTGAGAAAGGATTGCTTTGTATAAACTGAGAGTAGAAGTACTCAGCTCAAAGGTTTTAAATAGAAACTCTGATGTTATGATGAATCCCACCTCTCAATCTCTTTTTCATACAGTGTGCTCAGGTAGAAAGAACTCCTCTAGCTTTGGGAACAGGATAGCAACCCATTTTAAAATCCCATCCTCATGTCTTGCTGGGAGAATGTTCTGAATAGAGGGTATGGTAAATAGTGTTTCCAAAACAACTTACTCATTGAAATCTTGTTGATTTGGGTGTATCTATGAGTGGGGGAATGGGAGTCCTGGAATTACACAAAGCTAGGTTTGTTTGGAGAACGTAAAATGAAAGTTTTCATCATTCACTAGAATTGTTAACACCCTGCAAGGGGTTGATTAAATTAAGCTCTCATAATATCTGGATTTTTATAACAAATTTTATTTAGACGGATGCAAAGGTCATAAGATACCTCGCATATCTCTTCCTTTTCCCATCTTACCCTGCACCTCTTAGTGCTAGCACCAGAAGATAACCATTGATGGAATCAGCAGGTTTCAGTCAATCTAAAGCAGAAAGAGTAGAGGCAATTAACTTAAAATTTTTCTCACTTCAACCTTTGATGCCTGGCCTATTGCAGAAGCCTGTCCCTTCTGTCTTCAGTGGTCTGGAGGCATCAAACAATGAATACCCATCACAACAACCCTGTTATTTTCCTTGGAACCTGTATGCCCATTTCTTGAAATTAGGGTATGCCATCTATTCATCTGCTTGGTCACAAAAGTTGGGAACAGTCCCAGGTAGGTCATTACTTAAATTTGACATTTACGCTTTGGAAAGCTGTACTCTTCTTTTAGCTCATCTGTGAAACTTCCTTATTATGCTTTCATAAGGCATTATGGGGCATTAATATATGGAGATTGGTTAATATTGTACTGTCAATGTTCAACTTATGCTTAAAACAAAGATAACTTCTGATTGAAATTATGTTTGAAAAGACCAATACAGGAATGATTGGCTGTGAGTTCTATAACTTTTACCCACTCGTGGAATAAAGCAGCAGTCCCCAACCTTTCTGGCACCAGGGACCGGTTTCGTGGAAGACAATTTTTCCACGGACATGGGTTGTGAGGGATGGTTCAGGCAGTAATAGGAGCGATGGGGAGCGATGGGGTGTGGCAGTAAAGGGTAGAGAAGGGAATCGATGTTTCCTTTGATCTTCTCATTGCTGAGGAATATGCTAAGTACTTATATACATTTACATTAAGTTTGAAATAATCCTTCAACTTTTATATTATTAGAAACATTTTGCTGATATGTAACCTGAGAGTGTGAGAATATTTGAGTTCCCCAAGATCAAGTTGATACTCAGACCATTAATCCACAGATATGTACTGAATACCTACTAAAGGCACAGTTATTCTAGAGAGATGATGTAGATTACATTTGTAATTGTCATGATTTACCAGGTGAGAAAAACCCACCAATGAGAATACCAAAATTGTTATTAGGAGTGAATAGTGTGTTTGGGTCCTTGGCTCATTAGAGCTATCTTTTAAAATGACTTCATTTTGCAAGTATAGACATGAAGTCTAATATTGCATTTTGCAAGCATCCTCCATAAGGAGTAGCCTGGAAGGGGCTTCCACTTATAGAAACAATGAGACCAAATACCTGTTATGGACTCTAATGTCATCAGTGACAAAGTGCTAGAGGTTTAAAAGTCCTCAGTCCAGCCTACCTCAGCCCTTTGGTGGTGCTTCATGTCCTAAAAGCTTTCCCTTGTGCACACCTAATTATTACCTTATCCTCACTATAAGAGGGTCTGGCAAGCTTTAGGCTGTAGCTCCCTAGTTTTGATTAATTCAATAATGTTTTATTGTGAAAAAATAGTAGAGATAAATCACTTTTTTCTTTGGAGTATTTCCCACTTCAGTTAGTTGCTGGGTAAAGTTTAACTTTCATATAACTATAGTATTCATGCCATTTAGTTTCCATTGTCTGTCCTCTGCCTTAACAGTCCCTCTACTTAGAACATTCCTCCAGATCATCATATTTGGACTCCTTATCAGCATCCATACTCAATGAATGGACTCAAATGAAATTTTCTCAAAGAGTCCTTTGCAACCATCAAATCTCCATAAACTTCCCCACCACTGACCCTGCCTTTCACTCTGCCTTCACTGCCTGATCGCTCCCTAATCCATTACAATGTGTTTCCTTCATTGCACTCATCATTACTGAAATCATTTATTTGTACATTGGTTTACCTGTTTGATACATGTTAGAATATTAACCCACTGTTCCTGCCACACCCACACCCACACACACACACACACTGGAAAGTGTTTGCTTCCTTCGCTGTGGCACACTTAAGAATGTCACTTATTTTGAATAAGACATAACACATTTATATTTCTTACTTGAATACATAGTTCTCATAATGCCATTCTCCTTAGCAGGGGCATAGAAAACCCTTCTTTTCCTTCCTATCTTCAACCAAGTCTCATCATTCACCCCATGGCTTAAACATACTACTATACTTTAGAGTTTGCTGAATATGCTATACTCTTCCATTCTCCATCAGGATTTCTGTTTTCTTTGCCTCCAAAAAGAGTACCAAAAAATAGAGAGAAAAGTCACAGAGTGGATTGGATTGCTAGACCTCGTGACATCCCCTGATTACTTTGCTTCTTTTATCTTCTTTTTATTGCTAAATTTTCTCTCCAGATTTCCTTGCCCTTTTTTTTTTTAGTAAGCGTTTAACTGTGCCTTGTACAAATCAGTAATTTAAATCTAAATATATTCTTAGTAACTAGTTCTAATAAAGAGGTGAGATACTTGGCTCACATTAACAAACTTAAGCATTTTCTTTTTAAATTTATCATGGCTGCTTCCTTAATTTATCTTTCTGATAGTTTATTGTTAGTGTATAAAAAGCAATATGCAGATTTCTGTGTATTAATTTTGTATCCTGCAACTTTACCAAATTCACTGTTGAGCTCTAGTAGTTTTGTGGTGGCACCTTTAGTGTTTTCTATGTAAAGTATCATGTCATCTGCAAATAGGGACAGTTTTACTTTTGCTTTCCAATTTGCATGGCTTTTATTTCTTTTTCTTGTCTAACTGGACTTCTAATATTATGTTGAATAACAGTGGTGAGACTGGGCATCCTTGTCTTGTTCCTGATCTTAGAAGAAATGCTTTCAGCTCTTCACTGTTAAGTATGATGTTAGCTGTGGGCTTATCATATGGTCTTTATTATGTTGAGACATATTCCCACTATCCCAACTTTCTGGAGAGTTTTTTTTATAAATAGATGTTGAATTTTGTCAAAACCTTTTTCTGCATCTATTGAGATGATCATATGATTTTTATCTTTAATTTGTTAATGTGGTGTATCACATTAATTGATTTGTAGATATTGAACCATCCTTGCATTCCCGAGATAGAGCCCACTTGATTGTGGTGTATGATCCTTTTAATGTATTGTTGGATTGGTTTGCTAATATTTTGTTCAGGATTTTTGAATCTATGTTCATCAGTGATTTTGGCCTGTAATTTTCTTTTCCTGTGATATCTTTGCCTTCTTTTACTATCATGGTGATGCTGCCCTCACAGAGTTCAAAAGAGTTCCTTCCTCTGCAATTTTTAGAATAGTTTGAAATGGATAGGTTTTAACTCTTCTCTAAATGTTTGGTAGAATTGACCTTTGAAGCCATCTGGTCCTGCACTTTGTTCGTTGAGCATTTTTTTTTTTTTTTTACCTACTATTTCAATTTCATTACTGGTAATTGGTCTGTCTATATTTTCTATTTCTTCCTGGTTCAGTCTTGAGAAATTATACATTTCTAGGAATTTGTCCACTTCTTCTAGGTTATCCATTTTATTGGCATATAGTTTTTTATAGTAAGCTTTTATGACGCTTTGTATTTCTGTGGTGTTGTTTGTAATTTCTCCTTATTCATTTCTGATTTAATTGATTTAGACCTTCTCTCTTTTTATCTTGAAGAGTCTGGCTAAAGGTTTATTTATTTAAAGATAAATTTTATTTATCTTTTGAAGAACCAGCTCATAGTTTCATTGATCGTCTCTATTTTTTTTTTGTCAGTCTCTATTTCACTTATTTATGCTCTGATTTTTATGTTTTCTTTTCTTTTACTAACTTTGGGTTTTGTTTGTTCTTCTTTTCCTAGTTCCTTCAGGTGTAAGGTTAGGTTGTTTATTTGAGACTTTTTTCTTTTTTTTCTGAGGCAAGCTTTATGGTAACTAATTAAACTTGAAAGCTTTTGTACAGCAAAGGAAACCATTGAAGAAATGAAAAGACAACTTACTAAATAAGGAAAATATTTCTAAATGATATGATCCATAAGGGGTTAGTATCCAAAATATATAAACAGTTCATACAACTCAATATCAAAAAACAAACAACCTGATTAAAAAATGAGTACAAGACCTGAACAGACATTTACCAAAGAAGGCATACAGATGGCCAACAGGCACATGAAAAGATGGTCAACATTGCTAATCATCAGAGAAATGCAAATCAAAACCACGACATATCACCTCACATCTGTAAGAATGGCTATCATGAAAAAGACCACAAATAACAAATGTTGGTGAGAATGTGGAGAAAAGGGACCCTAGTAGATTTCCAGTAGGAATTTAAATTGGTGCAGCCACTTTTTAAAACAGTATGGAGGTTCCTCAGAAACCTAAAAGTAGAATTACCACATGATCCAGCAATTCCACTGCTAGATATCTATCTGCAAAAAAAGAAAACACAAATTCAAAAAGATACATGCACCCGAGTGGTCATAGCAGCATTATTTACAATAACCAATATATGGATGCAACGTAAGTGTCCATCAATAGATGAATGGATAAAGAATATGTGGTGTATATATACAATGGAATACTACTCAGCCATAAAAAGGAATGAAATTTTGCAATTTGTAACAACCTGGATGGACTTGGAGGGCACTATGCATATTGAAATGAATCAGACAAAGACAAATACTGTATGATATCTCCTATATGTGGAATGTAAAAAATAAAGAAAACTAGTGAATATAACAAAAAAGAAACAGACTCACAGATATAGAGAAAAAACTAGTGGTTTCCAGTGGGGAGATGAAAGGTGGGAGGAGAAAAATGGTTTAAGGGATTATACATACTAACTACTATGTATAAAATAAATAAGCTACAACAATTTATTGTACAGCACAGGGAATATAGCCAGTATTTTATAATAACTATAAATGGAGTTTAGTCTTTAAAAATTGTGAATCACTATGCTGTACACTTGAAACTGATATAATATTGTAAATCAACTATAACTCAATAAATAAATAAATGAATAAAATGAGCATTATTTTCTGAATGTAGTCATTTAGAAATAGCTTGTGTACCTTTAAACCATAAATGGAAAAATTATTACAGCTGTAAAGCACAATATAAGTTAGTTTCAACACAAGTATGAGTGTTTAAATTTACGCAATGATTAGGAAAGATGAGAGGTGTTAGACCTGAAACATTAATAAACTGTGTTGATTACAGTAGCATTTACAATTTTGCTCTCAAATATAATTATATGTTTTATATAATTATATATAATATATATAATATACATATGTTAGATATAACAGATAATCAATTTTATTCAATTAAATATATATTTAATTTTATATATATTTAATTTAATTTTACTTTATTTTATTTTTGCTTAGTATAGGACCTTTAGCACCTGCAGTTAGATTCTAATACCTATGAAATTCAGATACAACGGGTTTTTACTTTCAAATGCATGGGTCTTCCTTCAAGGGACTCTGTAAACTCATTCTTAACTATGTGCACTCTTCAATAAGTCACTCTCTATTGATTTATACCAAGTTTGATTTGTCTTTTTTAAATTAAATTCTAGTGTTATGATTTACCTATAATTTCACAAAGAAAGCTAGTAAGCTTGTTTAGATAACTTTATTGAAATATAATTTGTTATGAAGTCAGGATTTGATAGAAAAAGTGAAAGATCTTAGATTTCATTATTTTTTTAAAATTAAATTAATGGTAAATATTTAAAATAACCTTTATTTGTGAGCAATGAATGATCATGATTCATGCATTTATAGAATTTGAGAGAGAGAAGAATGAGCATATTTAAGTAGGCTGAATTATTTTTATATTTCTAGTTAATGACATAATCAATATTTAAATTTTAATTATCAATTTGAAAAGATAACTGTATCAAATTTTATTACATTTTCAATATAATTACTACTTTCTCAGAGAATAATATGAAGTATATTATCATTTATCTTTCACACATAGTAATGTTCTTGGAAGTGAAACAATTAATATAGAAAATGCAGACTTCAGTTCATGGGATAGGAATGCTGTAGTGAAAATAGAGTACTATGATATTTCCTATTATTATAAAGAAATATACGTATTAAAATTAAAGTAATTATCACAGTCAGGAACAACAAAGCTGAGGACATTTTTGGCTAATTATGGGTCAGTGCATAATCAAATGTGTTAATTTTATCCACTTAAAATACAAATTTTCATGTGTAACGTGTGTGTATTAGTGTATTTGATTTATAATGTATAAATATATTTTTATTAATTAGCAATCTAATATTTGAAGAGCTTTATTTTTATAGTTAAGGCATTCAAATTACAGAAAAACGTTTTGGAATCATAAGCCCTTAGATACTATATATTTGGGCAAGTGCAACACCTTCTGAAAAGATAAATAACAAAGCAAACAATATACTTCATAAGTAAGGCAAAATATTATATATAAAGGGCAATCTACTTTTAGAAAGGAGGTGCTGTGCTATTAGAATAGGTTACTGTTAGTTTGGCTAGTGTGAAAAACTTCATGATAGAGGATTTTTAATGGGCATAGAAAATTGATATCAGGAGGCAGAATATTGATGGATGAGTCTTTCAAGAAAGAGTTGATGGAGATAGAAGAGGAAGTAGAAATGGTTCATGCGACAGAGGGGATGTGAAATGACCACAGAGAATTAATTGTGTATAGAATAGGGAACTATATTTGAAAAACTAGTTTAGGAAAGATTGTAGGGAATTCTGAAGAGTTAGGGAATTCTGAAGAGTTAAGTATTGGAATTGTATACTTTACCAATGGTGGATTAACAGTTTTTTAGTCTTTGGAAGATTTCTTAGAGAGGAAGATTAGATATATGTCATTTTCAAAGTGTGTCTACAGATGGACCACCTGATAGAATTATCTGGGGTGTTTCTAAAAATGCATATTCAAGGTAGCTATACCTCAGCCTTCTGATACAGTAAGTCTCAGTGGGATCCAAAACTGTGCATTTTTAGCAAGATCTCCTATATCTTATTTCACAATGAAGTCCCAGAACCACTGGAAGAGAGACCATAGCCAGTGAAACTCTACTTTGAGGTTGCTAGAGCCTCAGTATCTAATGCCCCTCTCCAGGGCTTGTCTTCAAATGAAGAACATCTCAAACATTCTTTCAACAATACACCTGCATAGTTGAAGATGACTGCTTTTTATGCTAAATCTGAAATTATCAGAAATTGTGATTCTCTCCCAATCTGTGTTCAGAGCCAAGGCCCTCAGAGAACATTACTGGTTACCTTTATTAAATTGTCATCATATTAATCAGGACTCTCTTGGTTGAATGAAATAGAATCCATAGAATACGCAAACTCAGCAATTCCATTTCTGTAACTATGATAGGAGAAAATTTACTTTTTTGTGAATGAGTTAAATTCACTTAGGATTTTGTTTTTAGGGTTTTTAAAATTTGAATTTTATGAAAAATTCAAGTCTAAAACAGCATTTAAGAAAAGAAATACAATTCCATACCTTTGTATAATGGTGTTTGTTAATCTGTCAGACACATGAAATGTGTGTGAAGAGTAATGAAGGATTCAATTCTTTGTTCAAGTACCTGTAAATGTTTTTCCTTTATTCCTTCCCCTTTGAAAAATCAAATCAGCACTCCTTGGCGTTTATTTAAAAGAGTTGAATACTTATGTCCACACAAAAACCTACACATAGATGTTTATAGTAACTTTATAATTGCCCAAACTTGGAAGCAACCAAGATGTCCTTCAGTAGGCGAATGGATTAATAAATTTTGGTGCATCCAGACAATGGAATATTATTCAACCCTAAAAAGATTAAAGAGCTATCAAGCCATGAAAAGATGCTGAGAAGCTTTTAATACACACCGTTAAGTGAAAGGAGCTAATCTGAAAAGCCTACATACTGTACAATTCCAACAATACATTGTAGAAAAGGTAAATCTATGGAGACAGTAAAAAGATCAGTGGTTGCCAGGGGTTGGGGGGGTGATGTTGTTTGGGAAGGGATGAATAGGTGGAGCATAGAGGATTATTAGGGCAGTGAAAATACATTATATGATAGTATAATGATGGATAAATGTCATTATAGATTTGTCCAAACCCATAGAATGTACAACACCAAGAGTGAACCACAATGTAAGTTACGGACTTTGGTGATTGTGATATGTCAATGCAGATTTATCAGTGGTTACAAATGTACCACTGTGGTGGGGAATGCTGATAATATGGAAGGCTATGCATGTGAGGGGCAGGGGATATATGGGGAATTTTTGTACTTCCTCTTAATTTTAATGCAAACCTAAACTGCTCTAAAAACTAAAGTCTTAAAAAATTAAACCAACCATTCCCAGGTCTTCCATTTGCTAGGTGTTGGTATTCAATAGTCACAGTTTCTGTACCCTGTGACTGAAGAGTGTAAGGCTGTCGTGAGAGATGGCATGTGAAGTTAAGTGCTGAATTTTTCCTGTATAAATTGATTGCTCAGGTAAAATCAGTTTTTATTGCTGCTGATATTTAAGACATAAACCCATCTGAACTGCTTTTATGCACAACGCTCCTGACACCAAACACGTGCTTTCGTTTATACACCAACAACCAGTTTTCCAGCTCTCTGGATACCACTGGTTGTCCTGCAATTCAGTTCAGTTCACTAACTACCCAGAGTTCGCACGGACCTCACAGATTAAGGGCTCATTTTTACAAGACTGTCCCCACTTCAGATGTCAGTCACAAGTCTCATGTTGCCACCTGTAGTTCTGACTAACTGGCCATAAATTCAGAGGGTTCCTGCAGTCCCCTCCCCAGGTTTGATAATCTGCTAGAACAACTCATAGAACTTAGGAAAGTGCTGTACATACTGTTATGACTTACTCTTATGGTTTATTGTAAAGGATAAAACTCAGGAACAGCTAAATGGAAGAGATGCAGATGGCACGGTATGGGGGAAGTGGCATGGAGCTTCCATACCCTCTTCAGGTGTGCCACCCTTCTCCTGCCTGATGTGTTTATCAACCCAGGAGCTCTCTGAACCCCATCATTTAGAAGTTTTCATGGAGGTTTCATTATGTAGGCATAATTGATTAAATCATTAGTCATTGGTGATTGACTCAATTTCTAGCCTCCCCACTCCACAGAGATTAGGAGCAGGGCTAAAAGTTCCAGTCCTCTAATCATGGTGACCAGAACCCATCCAGAAACTATCTGGGGCCTCCAGGTACCAGTCATCTCATTAGCATATAAAATATGCTAATATAAAACTCAGCACTCCGGAGATTCCAGGAGTTTTAGGAGCAGTGTGCCAGGAACTGGGGACAAAGACCAAATATATATTTCTTATTGTATCACAATCCACTACTTACTTTTCTTTAAAAAGTGAAACAGTTACTGGTTTATCATGTGTTTAAAACTTTTTTGCTATGCTGTCACTAAATTGAAGGTAAAATTTTATGGTTTTTGCCTGGACTGTATATTTTCTGTCTCCCTTGCAATAGATGAAGACAGACAAGTAACATATTAGAAGACTCGAAAATATTCATGAAGCATCCACCTTTAGGCTTATCTGAAGTAGTCAGGATTTTCTTAGTAGTATTCTACTTTTATATTATGTGCCCATTTTATGCCATGTTCTTTTGTTCTCTCTAAAGAAATGGAAGCATTCTACCTAGCAACTAAACTAGTCTCCCCTTATTTTTTTAAATGAAGAATAATGTGCACTTATTTGATCTGTTTTGAAAAATAATAATTTAAATGGAGAGGCAGATTATTCTAGCAATAAATATTTAACTAGGAATGGGTTAGGCACTTTTAAAAGCATATAATGCATGTAAGCCATATTGGTTAACATTAAAAAACTGACATTAAAAAATCATAAAGATATATATATATATATATATTTTTTTTTTTTTTTTGCGGTACGCAGGCCTCTCACTGTTGTGGCCTCTCCTGTTGCGGAGCACAGGCTCCAGACACGCAGGCACAGTGGCCATGGCTCACAGGCCCAGCCGCTCCGCGGCATGTGGGATCTTCCCAGACCGGGGCATGAACCCGTGTCCCCTGCATTGGCAGGTGGACCCTTAACCACTGCGCCACTAGGGAAGCCCGCATAAAGAGATATATTAATCATAATCCAAACATACCAGAATAAACATCAATGGATCTACCCCTCTATCAACTTTAACTCGTTCCTCAATATCCAAATTCTGTACAATGAATGTACTCTCAAGGGTCAAACAGACATTTACCTCATTATGGGAAGATTATATGGCATTATTCTTTATGGTACCTGTTTAATAGAGGAATAAATTAAATTAAGAAAATTAAATGGCACTTTATTAGATCAATTCCATGAGGTTTAATTAGTAATTATATAAACTATGGTATAAAGAATTTACACCAATTTAAGGAAAATACCTTTTTCTGTATCTTTGATTTATTTTTAATATCTCAAAATCTTGTACAATATAAACTAGAGGGAAAATATATCTGCATTCTGGGTTTTGATTATCAGTATTTTAAATTACAAATGCTTATACTAGAGCAAATTATATTATGGTAATTTTTTCCTTTAAAGGGGGAATACTTGAAGAATACTTCAAGTACTTGAAGAGTAATTCAAGCTATTTATCATCATCTTTGAAAAAGTAAAATAACAATAAAGCCCATTTAGGAGACACATTAATCTCTGTTGTGACTCCAGAAACATGCTTTAAAAAGCATGTTCAAAAATTATTTGGAACATATCTTTTCTATTCTCTAAGAATATATCTCTAACATTCTTTTTAAAAGTTAAGACATATAGGCTAATGCAATGCTAGAGGCTGATGCTTCAGGAAGTAAGTGACAAAGGCAAGTTTTGAAGACGTATCCTTCCTGGGGCCTTGAAAGAAAAGACTGAAAAAATATCAGTAGGGGAGTAGTTAATTACAATGACAAAAACGATGTCTTCTTTTTGCACATTGTTATGTTAGGTCAGTGACAGAGCTGGGATTTGAACCCAGGTTTGTCTGAATCAAGTCTCCACACCTTTGACCACAATACCTTGACATAGTGCTTAAGAAGGTTATTTGTTGAGCCAGATAACCTGGGTTCAAACTGCTGCTCTCTGTTTACCAGCTGTATCATCTTGGGCATGTTAAACCCCGTGTTTCAGTTTTTCAGCTCTAAATGGATATAATAATAATAACAGTGCTTACTTCATAAGGTGGTTATGAGGATTAAATGGATTTGAACATTTAAAACACTCAGAATGGTCAATGGAACATAATCAGTGCTCAAGCAGTTTAGCAAGTGGAATCATGTAAGTGGAATAATGTACCTAGGGGTATGTTTGCTATCAATTTTAGAGTGTTTTCTGGGAATTTATATTGTTCACAGTTACATATTCCATTTTTTTAAATGAATTAATTGCTACTTGAGTGCAAGTGCAAGTGGGTTTTTTTCAGTACTTCTGTACTTTTTGCCGTTTGAGAAACTAGAAAGTACAAGTTTCTGATTCAGAAATGAGTTTGTCTTTCTAGTTCTCAAAACAGGCCAAATTTGTTCTGCTTTGGGCCTTGGCACTTACTGTGGCTTTGTCAATAGTGTTCTTACTGGATTTTCATAAAATCAGCTCCATCTCATCCTTCAGGCCTCAGCTTCATGGCACCTCTTTAGCCTTCCCTGACAGTCCAATCTAATATTCTATCACCACCACAGCAACCCTGTCTCATCACTCTTTATCCCATTGCTGTATTATTTTCTTCTATTATTTACCCCAAATCACATTCTTTTTCATTCATTTGTTTGTTTGCTACTTGTTTATTATCTAATTTCCCTGCTTGAATGTAAGCTCCTTGGGAGCAGACGTCATGTCCTGGGAGTACCCTATTTGTTGCTGATTTTACTCCAGTGCTACTGACTTGTGAGGAGTATGGCAGTGCTCTTAATGGTCTTCTAGGTACTAGTTAGAAACACATACTCTCTGCTCTTTACTACTTACCTAAAACTTGGTTGAGTGGAAAAATATATTTTTGGAGGCCTCTGAATTGTTTGTAACTTTATCCATTCTTCTAGATATTCTTTGTTTTATTCAGAATTTTTAACCAGGTATCATCAAGCTGGGTATCTGGCATCATTTTGCTACTGGTACAACTGCAGAATTACTTTTATTGAACTGTGTATACATTATGCCCTAGCCCACACTGAGGAATGTTGTAAGACATAGAGTTGTAAAACTTACCATTATTATTTTGGAAGTGGTATAATTGAGGATTTGACTTATGCCTTCAGTATCAGTTGACAAAAACAGAAACAACTTTAAGTAGTTAAAATAGAGGAGAGGGAATTTAAAGCAGGACAGTGGTTATGTGGGTGATGGAAGCACTGAGCAACCAAATGAGAGAAGAGGAAAATGAGAAAATAGTGACAGACTAGCTACCACTGCTAAGCTGGAGGGACGAAGCGAGTAGGTGACATTCCTGAATTCAGGGGGTCAGGGTTCCTGGAAGGAGGAAGCACCACCTGAGCAGTGAGAGCCAGAGACACAGCACCTTCCAGAGGTTCATGTTAGAGAGGTTGGGGAAGAAATACCCTGGCTGCTCCCTTTCTGTCCCCCTACAATCTCCAGTTAATACTTTCCATTGGCTGAAGCCAAATGGAAGCCAGCCGGTAGGGGACCCTGGGGGGAAGTGGCTTTCATATCAGCCCCTGCAGCATCAAGCAAAGGAGTAGAGAAGTGAGGAATAGAACTGAAGGCAAACTGGCCCAGGGCTGGTATACTACTCCATGAGGAAGTATAAGTGCAAATTGTACTAAGTCCACAGGATAGGAAATAGGCATGGCCCTTCGTGGCAATTGAGTTGTTTATTTATAATGGGCACTAAAATATGACACCAATCATGATTCTCTCCTTGTGTTGGTTTCTAAAGAATGTAAAGTCAATTTTATGGCTCTCTTTTGGCATTGTGCACAGGGATCTTCTGGAATATATTTTGAGTTGTACTTTACTCCCAGATTTATTTTTTAAATGTTATTAATCACTTGACTAGGTGCTACAGCTACAGCTGTGGGTTAGTAACACATGTAGTCCTTGGTGGCAATGACTCTGAGAAAGTGGCTACTGTGATTCTTGGTGCCATTCATCCTGACCAATTTGTCCATTGCTCTTATAGTTAAGGCTGTTGAAGGGACAACGTCAGCAATTGTGACCTACTAACTGAGTTTGTCTTAAAATTCTGGATTTCTGCCTCTAAAACTTATGCTCCTTCAACTATGCTGACATCTTAATGCTCCTTTCAAAATTGTTTTTTCAATCCTTAGTTTATGTGTTACTTCATCTGAGAAAGTTATTACCTTACCTCTATCATAGCATTTAGAACACTGTAATAGGGCATTCAGCTTGCTCCTTCTCTTTCTCTTAGATACTTTGAGGATAGGTGCACTGTTATTTATATCTTTATTTTCACCACCTTCCATAGTGTTTGACACATACAACATGATCAGTAGACACTTTGAATGAATGAATGAATAAGGGAATGAATGAGTAAATAAAAGGAGTACCTTGGTTAGGTCAATCCATTTTCCTTATTGATGAGGTAAATAGGATATTTAATACTTTTACAGTTGGCATTTAGGTAAAGATAGATACTACCAAAATTCAAAGTGACCCAAACCATTTGAAGAAGTGTAATGTCATGCAAAAAACTGAATTCAATTAAGACTAGTTATGGGCTGTAAACTTTGCAAAGCAACCAAGTCAAGAAACAGAAGATGGAAATTGCAAGTAAAACACAAGTGTGTCGATCTGTAAGTCGTAATGATATGCAAAATAAATGAGTCCATGGTGCAATGTCCTATGATCAGGCATTAGGAACTTATATTTCCTTAACCAATTTTCTAAATCTGGCACATACCTCTTCTTTGGTGAAATTGTACACTGCTTTGAATAATGACCATCTAGATGAGTAATAAGACTCTTCATGAGAGTTAAATATACAGATAATAAATAGACTAAATCCACTCAGTGCATAAAAATTCCAAAGGACCAGCTGTATTTTTAGGTGCACAGAAGTGTCATAATAGGTAGCATTTACTGTGTGCTTTACTAGACTCCTGGGAGAAATCAGGAGCCTGATTCAGCTCCCGGGGCTACTTGTAAAACTGGAAACATTTGCATCTTAGGAAACACTCAGGATTTTCCTGACCTCACAAAAAATAGGCTGGAAACTTAGTTGCTGAGAAAACTTGATCTCATGACTGAACCATAACTAGATATTTACAAATTTGTGAAAATTTGACTGTAGTAACACTGGGAAGTGAAATTTCAATCTAGTGTTAAAAGAGCACAGCCTTGTTCACTGGCTTTTTAAGCAATGCAGGACATATGAACATAGGTGAGGCAGCGCTAAGGTCTATATTATTCTCTCTGAATAGAATTGTGTAGACAAAGTATTACACTCTTAAAAATGCTGTAAGTTTTCCATGGTGACATTTCTGGATTGAGGGGGCAGAGAAATACTACTTTGGACTTTGGTGATTTAAAGACTGGCGGAGACTAGTGACAGTGATGTTGCTCTGTGAAACGCTAGCTGGGCCAGAGAGCTTGACTTCAAGGTAAAGATGGGCTATGCCTGGTAAAGAGCTTTAAGGTATTTATACTGTGGGTACATTTACTTTGTGGAGTGTTCCACTGGTATACTGTTTTTGTTTGTATGTCTGAGATCTCAGGACTGTTTTATCATTTAGCTCATTTGTCAATTTATTCATTCCTTCTCATTCTTCCAATAGTCAATTATTAAGTTCTTTCAATTTTTCAGTACTAAAAATAAAATGACAGGATGCTGTAAGTGTTCATGGTGTGGTAAAGGAGGAAGACACCTAAAATAATACGTTGAAATTGCTAAAACAGTGCATAAAACTGCTTTGAGAGGAAAAAGAGGAAATTAGTAGGGAATTTTAGAAGTGAAGGGAGACTTTGTTAGAAATGATTCTATTTGAGTACAGTCTTACATGATGAGTAGAATTCCTCCAGTTATTTAAAGAAAGCCTTGTAGGCGAGAAGAAATTATTACTGTGTGGTTTAGAAAAATAGTATTTCAGAGTTCAGATCCTCGATAATTGGCGTTGAGAGCACTGAGTCACGTAGGCTGATTTTCATGTAAAGCACCTCTAACCCCATTGCAACCATCTCCCCAACCATGTGAAGAAGATCCTCTACGAAGCATGATCTTATATCACTTGCAATTCCTTCAATGGTATGGAAGTCTCTTATACTCTATCTTGTGTGACAATTAGGTCTATACTGGTATTACACTAAATTATAAGTCTCTGCATTACCTTTTCCCCAACTGTGTCTTGCACAGATGGTGCCTGATACATGGTGGTTTCCTGAGTACGACAGTCTGGCTGTAACTTCATAGGAAGTGCAGAGGATCAGAGTTGGAATACAAAGATCAATGGAATGTTTTTGTGTCCCTGTCAATGGTTACTTTGGTCTAAAAGGAGAAAAATTATCCCAATACATACTACTACTACTACTACTACTACTACTACTACTACTACTTAGTATGTTATGCAGTCTTATACTTGTCAAAGCACATGGATTAATATAGCAATCATTCTATAGCAAGATTTTCTAAATTTAAATTTGTAAACATTTGTTGATTTCAACTGTTGAACTAACTGGGCAAATTATACTTTCTTAGAAATGCAGAGCTTATATTGGCATCCAAAGATCTATGCAGTTTTAATACCTCTTTACTTACATTTTTATTTAAAAGAGACAAAACTAATTCCAATGATATCAGTTGTTGCATTGAATTATTTAGTAAGTAAGTAGATTTAACCCATTTGAGTTTTACAGCATTGTATTGGAAAAGGAGGAAAACATAGATGTATATATTTTAGTTTCTAGATTCTTTTTTCTAGAAGAGAGAATAGTCTTTTTTTTTTTTTTGGTACCTGTGTCTTATGTAGGAGAATTTCATAAATTATTTTATTAATTCTAGTGGTTTATGGGAACATCTTAGATTATCTAGGTTTAAAATCATGTTAGCAAAAAAAGTTTTGTATTATTTAATTTTCTTTTCTTATTGCTCAAAACTCCAGTGTTAAATAATAATGTTGATATCACTATAAGCTTCCTGATTTTAATTAAAATAATTTTAAAGTTTTGTTCTTAAAGTGATATTTTCTGTTGATTATGGTAAATAATATTTATCATATTTATTTTTTCTTATTCATATTTTATAAAGTTCATGTGATGACTGCATCTGTTAACATGAGTATTAATATCAATATTTTCCAGGGTGGTTAATTTTTTTTTGTTTAACTTTTCCTCCTCTTTTATCTGTTATGCTGGAAATTTATAAGGTTCTTTGTTTTGTGTTTTTTTGGTAACATTTGGAGTTCAGTAATTTAGCAAGAATATACCTAATGTTATGATTTTTCTCATTATTTGTGCCTCCATTGCTGATCATTTTAATCTACAGACTTCATCATTTTTAAGCAAGTGAGATTTTCTTTGTTTAGTTATTGCCTCCTATATGCATGCTTCCATTGATTTGCAAATCATATGCTTCCATAGCAGGAGGGTAGCTGAATATAGTGGAATAGACTGTTACAAAGCAGTACAATAAATAAACTACAGTGGTTTGGTGATTAATTTTATGTGTCAGTTTGTCTGGGCGAAAGGATGCCCAGATAGCTGGTAAAACATTATTTCTGAATTTTCTGAGGGTGTTTCTGGAAGAGCTTATTATTTGAATTGGTAGACTGAGGAAAGAAGATTGCCTTTATCCATGCAGGTGGGCATCATCCAACCCAGTGAGGGCCTGAATAGAACAAAAACATTGGAAGAAGGATGAATTTGATCTCTCTGCTTGACAGGGATATCAATCCTTTCTTGCCTTCAGACATCAATGCTTCTGGTTCTTGGACCTTCATAATTGGACGGGGACTTACACCATCAGCTCCCCTGGGTCTCAGACTTCCCTTCTTTGATTGAATTCCACCACTGGCTTTCCTCATTCTCCAGCTTGTAGATGACAGATGGTCGGACTCCATGAGCCAATCACATGAGTCAATTCCTATAATAAATCTTCTCTTAAATATATCTTTCTATATTTTATTGGATCTGTCCTCTGGAGAACCCTGACTTAATACAAATGGTATACAATGGTATGAATGAATTCTAACAATATAAACCTGAGCAAATTAAACATAATACAGTTGAAATGAAAGTAAGTTTTTATTAATGATAAAGATGAGGTAAAACTATATGAAAATAAAAGAAAGGGAATGGCAAACACAAGCCTCAGAAGGAGCTTGGGAGAGGGGAGAGAGGGAATAGAATGAGGGAAGACCCATAAATAGATATAAATGATTGGTGAATCCTACTTTTTGCATTGTGTATGGTGGACTCTTAGTTGCTTATTATACTACTCAAAAAGGATGAATTCACAAATACAAAGGGCCATGTATGGACGAGTTATGAAAGTGTTACATGCCAAGGTCTATGAGTGATCACATTCTGTATACCATGGTGTGGAACAAAGAGTGTTGTTTGTTTTTCTAGACTGTTATTTTTCTAGGGACCAGTTCTTTCTTCTCTGTTTTGAGCCCTTCTTAGGAGTAAGCTATTACTTTTCTACTTTGTTCAGGACTCAAGGCTAGCTGCTGGCATAGCATATATTGGGGTGATCCCTAGAGTGGTGAATGGTGCATTTGCTCTGCTCCTTTGGGTCTTTGATTTAGCAACAGGCAGATTTACAGTTCCTGTTGAGGTCCCAGAAGGAAAACATCTCTGCTCACCAGCCTCCTTGTAGAGTCCTAGACTTAGTTGTGTAGAGAACCTTGTAGCTCTTCTTCCAAGCTCTGAAGGCCAGCCAGACTAGAAACATCAATGAAACATATGGCACCGTTCCCCGACTCTGAGGATCTGTCTCAGCCTAATCTAAACCATCAGTCTTTTCATCCCCAGGCCCCAGGCTCTATCTGCCTGACCAGATATAAGTCATGTCCCAAGGATCTTCATCAGGACCAAAGGAGACTTGAAGGCTCAGCTGCCTCCTGTAATTAATTCCTCCCTTTTGGCCACAGCAGCCTCTTGGCTTATAGAAGGTAGATGTGTTGGACTTGAGAATGAAGGGGAGCCAGGAGATTTAAAAATTGCTATTTACCCAGAAATGTCTAACCTCTGAAATAATTTCTTTAGCTTGGCTACTGTTTTTATTTTCATAGGATTACCAGCTCAAAATTTCAGAAATTTTATACTTTACCTCTCTATCTATCCATTCACTCATTCATTAATCATTTGTATTCTCCTTCATTTGATAGACTTGAATATTTTTCAATTTAGACTTTGCAAAATAAAGGAAAGAAAAATCTCCAAGAATAGCAAGTAAAGTTTTAACATGTATAGCTGGCAGAGCAAGTTTCAGAATAATCCAACTTTGTGAATGACTACAAAGGGTGTTAATTAAGTAGCAGATATTTTATCACCTATGTCTGTTTGAAAAAAAGTGCAGCACAGATGTAGAAAGCTTAAGTACATCTATAGTTTGTATAACAAAACTCTATATTCATTGGATTCCATCTGCCACACTAACCTCAAACCACACTTAGTGGCAGCCAATTAACACCTTGATTGAGCTATAGACCACCTGCAGCTTCAGCAATGTAATGAATTCACTCACTCTCACATAAAAACTCATTGTAATGTCTAGATTAAAGCAGCATAGTGAAAAGGGGAAAAATTTCACACTTCAGTTTTGGCATGTAACAGGTGCACGCGCGCACACACACACACACACAGAGGCATGCACGGTAGTTGTCTCATCTCTGCTTCTCTCTTCATTTCTTCATTCTCTCAGTCATAGGATATTTGGTCAAAGGCCTTGCAGGCTCATAAACACACAAACTGCAATCAGAAAAGAAATTATATCCTATTCCCTCAACTCAAATTTGAAAAATCTCAGGCAAGTACTCAGATTTGCTAGCTCAGGTCAGATGCTGTTCTGAACAGGACTGGGTACCCCAGTTGATCCAGTTGAGGTTAGTTGCCTAATCCTGTGGCCACAAGAACAAGAGTCCATCATAACCACATGAGAGGAACAGATGAATAAAGTATTTTGGGGGTTGGAAAGAAAATAACCATGTAGGACAATTGATGCATGTATGTGTTGTTAGATATACAATATAAATTCCTTATTGTCACGTTTTAAAATAAAATCTGCATTGCTCACTTATAAATTGTAAAGTAGATTTTCCTTTCATACTAGGAACAAAATCAGAGAAAACTAAGGTACCAGTTAAATTATTTTTAAGCAGAAAAATGATGTTTTGAACAGTGAGTTTCATGACACCTTACCTAATAGCAACTTGCAGAATTGATCAGAGAAGAGTGAGCTAGAAAAATAAGACACTATCACTATTGTGGTTATCTGGATGCAATGTTATAAAGGGAGTAGAGTTAGAGGATGAGGATAGTTTTGTGTTTCTACAGGAAGTTTCACAATGAGGGGGTAGATAGGGGATGACTAGTCTATTCATTCTGCCTCGTTGGTTGCAATAGTTATGAATGGATTTTTTTTTTCTCAACTCATCATGAAAAATCATGCAGAATTCTGGAAGATGAGAAATATAAAAACAGCAAAATAAACTAGGGTAAAATAGATTTTATTTTGCAAAGCTCATTTTATTAAGAAGATCATTGCAGAGTTTGTTATTCATCCAATTATTCAGGACTCAACATCAGAGAACATTCTTAATAAAAGGGCCCAGACACTGTCATGACGTTAAGTATTATCATTCCATACCGATCCATCTGTAAAAAGGAAGAAAAGGAAGTTCCTGACTTTTATTATATTCTATTCTCAAGGAGAAGAAAGGCAGTTTTTAATTTATTTCAAGTCTAATAAAAATTAGCTTAAAAATCCTTTACTTACCATGAAATTGTGTTTGGATAAATGTAAAAGACCAATAAATATTCCCTGAAAGGTAATGGAATAAAGAATTTGTAACAGAGGTTTGACTGTATGCAATTTGTGGAGCTGATTAATCTCTGTTAGTTGGGAAGGGAAGATGGATGTAAACTGAGGGAGAGCAAAGACAAGATGGAACCCATGAGCAGGCGTTGGAACCCATAAGAATGGACTGAACATGTGTTCGTTCTCATTGCCCCCAGCCTTGATGTTATAGATGTCCTGCAAGAGAAGCTGGCACTGTTTGTCTCAGAGCTAAATACACACCTGGCTCAGAAATGGGAGGAGAATCCAAGGGAAGGTGGATCAATTGTGTGCTTGGGGGCTATTCATGCCAAAGAGATGAGCAGGCAGATCGATGACAATGTGTATGAGCTACAAAAGCACCTGGGGCCCTGCCCTGACGTACTGAGGGTAACAATTCATATGTCTACTGCTTTACTTCTGTCCTCAAAATCTTATGGGAAAAAATGCCTCTTGCAGTCTGCCTTAACTGGAAATATACAGAGAAGGGAATTCTGGGAAACATAGCTCAACCTGGCCCAGTTGACACATTATAAAGTCACTACAGTTTACTGTTTTCAACCTGAAAGCTTAGGTTGAAAATAGTAAACTGTTTTTAGCCATATTTAATCTATAGGTAAACAAAGTCATGCTTTTGTTTAATATGAAAATATAACAGTTATCTTGCCTTATAAACAAATATACACTCATTTTTTTCTCACAAGCAGCATGCAAAGTTCCATTTTTAAAAAGTGTCTTTTCTTCTTTTTGCTGATTCACACTCCCCCCTTTGATATCCTATAACTTAAATAGTGAGACATATTTTGTTAACTATTAACACATTGTATGTTACATGATAGGTGAGTGGGAAGCGGATAAAACAGTATTTGTTATATTTGCTTTAAATACATATATATGTATTTATGCATGCATGCACATACATGACATTCATTTGTATCAAAATAAGGAAGGAAAACTCAACAATTATAGCCTTAATTTCTGCAGTTTGTCATATGATTGTAGCAGATACTTCCATTTACCTTCTTCCACTATCTATTCCATTTTCTCAGTTGTCCCTTGCAAGATACCTGCTTCAGGTGAGCCCATTACAGGTTCTTCAGGAAAGGGAAGACTAGATTTCTAAGGTAGGAGTAGAAAGCATGCCTTAATTGGCAAAGCACTCTTGAGAGAATTTAGGAGTTCAGTGTCCCAATTTTATCTAAGCTTGCCAATACGTTCTCATCCTAATTTTCAGGGTCCCATTCCTTTCCAAGTGCCCTAATTTTATCAAAAATGATCATGTGAGTTTGGGAAATCAATTTTCATTGTAATTCAGCCATTGTGATTAGGTTTTGGATTTGGTTTCAGATCTATCAGACCTGAGGTTACAGGCGATAAGGACTTCTTTTAGGGTAGGCTTGAAAGTTATTAGGCCCCTTATGTGGACTTCAGCTAGGAATGTAAAGCCCTGAAATTATTTCCTTTGATATTTACCAAGTACTGTATCAATAAGATCAGAATCGCTCAAAAGTTGCATGTGCCTGCACATTTGTTACAATTTGTTACAAGGATTTGACCATATGCATTATGGAAGCTGGTTACAACAGCCTGTGTAAGCCTATTGATTTTGCATCTGATGCTGGAGCTTGAAGTGTGTAGGGCAGGCAATTAGGAAGGAAAAAGAAGAAGGGTATAAAATGAGAGAGACCAAAGGCAAGCTGAAACCCACACGTGTGAGCTGGAGCCCATGAGGACAGTCTGGAGCATGTGTCAGTTCTCACTCTCCCCAACTCACAGGAGAAACTGATACTTCCATCTTGAAGGTAAGCAGAAACGTGTCCCAAGGATTTGAGATGCTGAAGGAAGATCCAGGGGATGGTGGAGAAGTCATAGGCCCAGCTGCTGCCCCATGCCAATCAGTGGAGAAAGCAGATGAATGACAACAGGTGTGAGCTACAGAAGCACCTCTTGAGTCTGCCACAGCCTCCTTCTGAGCATAAGAAATATGGCTGCTGCTTCACCTG
Organism: Delphinapterus leucas; assembly: GCF_059928025.1. NCBI lineage: Eukaryota > Metazoa > Chordata > Mammalia > Artiodactyla > Monodontidae > Delphinapterus > Delphinapterus leucas. Next base: position 23,648,882 of record NC_143136.1, on the reverse strand, counting down.
TTTGCTCCGAATCACAAGTCAAAATTGTCTCTTGTGGCCCACCCTAATCTGAAACAGAGAGGGAAGGAAATTCCAGAAAATGTAATGTAATTTAAGCAAGTCCACACATTACTAAGTCACCACAAGGTATCTTTAGGCTGTCTCTATATTGTTTGTGTACTGTGTATATAAAATTAATTAATATTTCTACGTTTGGTTTAGAAAATTAATTTTTATCAAGATTAATTTCTTATCAGGTCAAACATGTAGAAATACAAGTAAGTTTTGGGACGAATGCTTGTTATTGGCTGTTTGAAATATTAAACCTATGACTTTAATCACATTTCATCATTGCTCTAAGCTCTTCAATTGGCATTTGAGTTTCCTTCCTCTTCCCTATTTTATCACACCCTCCCTCTATACACAGATAGTAATTACTTTTGAAGATACAATTCAAATTAGATAATTTGTGGTAATATTTAAATTTTTCATTCTACTTTACACAGACCAATCCTTTTTTATGATTTTAAGCCTTAAGCATAGCCTTGGTGTTTTATGAATTGCTATTTATTGAGCGAAACATACCTTTAAGAAGAAAATGTACATAGTGGCAAATTCTAAGATTTATCCATCTGTCAAAGTTATACAAAAAAAAAAGTACAGTAACTTTGTACTCCAAAATAGACCCAATTTCTCAAATTGGCAACCAGTGAATTGTTTTTCTTTCTTTGGAGAAAATAAAAGATAACCCCTTCTAATTTCTGTCATATAAAGTGTATTCTCTATGTTTTCCATTAATTTCCTTGATATATTCTATAAATAAAATATACAGTTCTAATGTAGTTACCACTTCTTTTCCACGCAATAATTAAATGTGTACTTGATATTAAAATATACTAAAGTCTTACTTAAATGAATCTTACATTTTTTATAATATTCATTTTAATAGACCTCCTTGATAATTTGAAACGGGATGTGAGAAAAATGAAATTTCTCATTTTGTAAATATAGAAATTAGTATACTTCACAGTAGATAATGGAAGTTTTTTTTCATTTTTTAATTTAAGTACAGTTGATGTACATTATTACCTAAGTTACAGGTGTACAACATGTTGATTCACAATTTTTAAAGGTTATATTTCATTTATTGTTACTATAAAGTACTGGCTATATTCCCTGTGTTGTATGATATATTCTTGTAGCTTATTTATTTTGTATGTAATAGTTCTTACTTTTTTAATCCCCTACCGCCATCTTGCCCCTCCCCCTTCCCTCTCCCCACTTACCACTAGTTTGTTCTCTGTCTGTGAGTCTGTTTCTTTTTTTGTTATAGATACTAGTTTGTTTACGTTTTTAGATTCCACATGTAAGTGATAATGTACATTATTTGTCTGTTGCTGTCTGACTTATTTTGCTTAGCACAAGTCCATCCACGTTATTGCAAATGGCAAATTTTCATTCTTTTTTTATGGCTGAGTAGTATTTCATGTATATAGATAGATATCTATATCTATATCATCTATCTATCTATATCTATATATTTAGATATATATCTTCTATATCCGTTCTTCTGTTAATGCACACTTAGGTTGTTTCCATGTCTTGGCAATTGTAAATAATGCTGCTGTGAACACTAGGATGCATGTATCTTTTTGAATTAGTGTTTTTGTTTTTTTTGGATATATACTTAAGAATGGAACTGCTGGGTCATATGGTAGTTCTATTTTTAGTTTTTTGAGAAACCGCTATACTGTTTTACACAGTGGCTGCACCAATTTACATTCCCACCGAAAGTGTACAAGGAGGGTTTCCTTTTCTCCACGTCCTTGCCAACATTTGTTATTTGTGTTCTTTTTGGTGATAACTGATAATGGCAGATTTGTAGTTAAATTAGAAAGTCTGCTTCATATTCTATGCATATCTGTGATAATCAATATTAAGTCAACAACTTGAGTAATATAAACCTCCAAAATTGATTTAATCCATATATTCACTTATTCAGATATCACTAGCCTGAATCTTAAATTATGGAGAACCTAACAAAAACTCAGTATGTCAATATAAAGGATTCTGAATGTCTAAATAACATATTTCAAAACCCACTGAATAATAAAACCCATTGAATCATTCTCAAGAGAATCACTCAGATAACCTGCAAATCTAATGGACACTTACATGTCTGTTTTTCTAATGTTAGCAAATTAGAAGTTACAATGTAAAGACAGAGGAGGCTTTAAAAACAAATCTTCTTATAAGTGGCACCACTATATTTATTATATTATATTTGATGAAGGGCAAAAAAAAAGAGTAACAAAATCATTGAAAATAAGAACTTTAACAGTTATGGGTAATTTAGTTTAAACAGAAAATAAACAAGGACACAGGGAATGAAAGTGAGGAGCATAGTAGAGTAAAATATTTATGGTCATAGTGGTGACCCTGAGTCATTACAAAACACACAATGAACATGAAATTCTGATTTAAAAAACCTTGAATGACAGATGAATGGATAAATAAGACAGATAATACATATACAATGAAATATTACTCAGCCATTAAAAAGAATGAAATAATGCCATTTACAGCAACATGGATGGACCTGGAGATTATCATCCTACGTGAAGTAAGTCAGACAGAGAAAGGCAAATATCATATGATATTGCTTATATATGGAATGTAAAAAAAAATGATACAAATGAACTTATTTACAAAACAGAAATAGACCTACAGACATGGAAAGCAAACTTATGGTAACCAGGAGGGAAGGGGGAGGGGGAGGGATAGATCAGGAGTTTGGGATTGACATGTACAAACTGTTTTATAATAATTTTAATATGCTAAATAGGTGAAAAGCTACATAAATTTACCATAGAACTAGAGCTTTAAAACATCAAATGGAAATACTATAACTAAAAATAATAATAACTGAAATTAAAAATTCAATAGATTAGCCTAAGAGAAAATTGGATGAAGCAAAAGGAAAGCTAAATGAACTGGGACAGAGGTCAGCAGAAAAAATTCAGACTAAAGCACAATGATTAAAAATGATAGATAGTACCCCTTTCTAAATAAAAGAATATAAGACATCTAGGGCATATGTTGAAGGTCTAACATATGTGCAATTGGAGCTCCCAAGAAGAGAAGAAATAAAAAATGAGGCAGAAACAGGACTTGAAGATTCTAACACCAGAGAGTCCAAAACTGGCAAAATACATTTAACATAGCAATATACAATAAAGACAGTAATGTTATATAACATCATACAATAAAGGTTATATGTAGCATACAGTATGAATGTAATATATAATGTACATTACATGTTATATGTGTGTATATATGTGTATATATATGTACACACATATCTATATCTATTGCTGTCACACACAAATATATATATATATATGTATGTATATGTATGTATTTCTGTCAGCATAATGCAGACACATGTTCCTGATGTCATCTATAACTATATAAAATGTATTGTTGTTGAAAGGATGAGATATGATCTGAGTTCATAATCCAGATCCATGATTTCCCAGATGTATTATTTTAATTCATTTATTTATATTCTCTAGTCCTTAACATTTTAGTATTTTAAGGAATACCTTGTCTAATGTAATACAATGTAATGTAATATATAATAATCCCAAAGTTTGGTTGATACGCAGAAAATAATAAATACAATAATGAGCACAGAAATAATTACTATTACTTGAAACTGTTCAGGTTGGATAGCAGAGGCAAGAAGAAAAATAAAATGGTTTATCTTGAAACCTTGGTCTCTAGCTCTAGAATATATATACCTGAAAACAAAACAAATATTAGCTGCTCAGACTGCAATATCTGCATTCAAAGTACTCCACAACTGTACCTAGTAACACTGGGTGCAAACTAGCTTCACGTGTGTGTAACTCAGTGCTATGCTGGCGTGGTATGGGATGCTGTTGGGAGTTAGGACGGCGGCTACACTCTCAGGGTCAGTAATTTAAAGTGGGGCTTTGGGATGATGGTAACATTCTGTTTCCTTGATCCAGACCTGGGGCTGGCACATCAGTCTTTTCAATTTTGGAATGAGTCTTACCTCAAAATCAATTTCTTATTGACTCCCCTTTGTTGACTAAATCCCACCAGCTGCTTCATGAAAGTATACATTAAATTAAAATTTAAGTGCAGCTAATATTTACATATGTAAAATAAGTGGAAAGAACTTTGATCTGAGCCAAGTTCCAATTTCATAAATGAAAAAGAAATTGATTTAGTTGATGTTAGTTTTATGTTAAAAAATACAAAAACCACTAGTTTGAGGCTCTTCTGGAATTTCCTGGGCATCTCCGTAAACTATTTCTGGTAGTTTTTGAAATGAAATGTGGTTATGAGGCAGTATTTTGGTCTATATAATCCTTTATTTCTAATTGCTAGTCATCTTCGTTCCAGATAAAATATCTTGGATGATTATAAACTTTCCTTTCCGTCCTAATATGCTAGCATAGACTGAAGTGAATATATTTAGGAAAATACCCTTCTTTCAAAAGCATGTCCTGCTAGTATTTTATGAAAATATTAATCATTTTGGTCTATGCCATTTTTATTATGACTAGAATCACTTATTGGACAGATTTGCACAGTACTGTACCCCTATGATTGTGGGTCAGGCTTTGCAGTGTGTTTGTTCACCCGTGTTCATATATGCCATTTTGATTTTGTTTGCCCAGAGGGCAAAGAAAGATCTGTGGCTTTACTCACTAACAGGAGAGCCTATGTGAATTACCCACAGGAGCTGGCTTGGTTACAGTTCATTTACAACTAAGTAATACATTCTTTTTTTAACAATATAAATGTTCTATGATTTGAAGAATCTCAATACCTTATATGATTCAAAATTGACAGTTTAATTTCAGGAATTTGTATTTTAAATGTTATGTGTTAGACTCTATGACATAAATCACAGCAAGATCCTTTTTGACACATCTCCTAGAGAAATGGAAATAAAAACAAAAATAAACAAATGGGACCTAATGAAACTTAAAAGCTTTTGAACAGCAAAGGAAACCATAAACAAGACCAAAAGACAACCCTCAGAATGGGAGAAAATATTTGCAAAGGAAGCAACTGACAAAGGATTAATCTCCAAAATTTACAAGCAGCTCATGCAGCTCAATATCAAAAATACAAACAACCCAATCCAAAAATGGGCAGAAGACCTAAATAGACATTTCTCCAAAGAAGATATAGCGATTGCCAACAAACACGTGAAAGAATGCTCAACATCATTAATCATTAGAGAAATGCAAATCAAAACTACAATGAGATATAATCTCACACCAGTCAGAATGGCAATCATCAAAAAATCTGCAAACAATAAATGCTGGAGAGGGTGTGGAGAAAAGGGAACCCTCTTGCACTGTTGGTGGGAATGTAAATTTATACAGCCACTATGGAGAACAGTATGGAGGTTCTTTAAAAAACTAAAAATAGAACTACCATACGACCCAGCAATCCCACTACTGGGCATATACCCTGAGAAAATCATAATTCAAAAAGAGTCATGTACCAAAATGTTCTTTGCAGCTCTATTTACAATAGCCAGAACATGGAAGCAACCTAAGTGTCCATCAACAGATGAATGGATAAAGAAGATGTGGCACATATATACAATGGAATATCACTCAGCCATAAAAAGAAGCGAAATTGAGTTATTTGTAGTGAGGTGGATGGACCTAGAGACTGTCATACAGAGTGAAGTAAGTCAGAGAGAGAAAAACAAATACCATACGCTAACACATATATATGGAATCTGAAAAACAACCAAAAAAAAATAGTCATGAAGAACCTAGGAGCAAGACGGGAATAAAGACGCAGACTTACTAGAGAATGGACTTGAGGATACGGGGAGGGGGTAGGGTAAGCTGTGACAAAGCGAGAGAGTGGCATGGACATATATACACTACCAAATGTAAAACAGATAGCTAGTGGGAAGCAGCCGCATAGCACAGGGAGATCAGCTCAGTGCTTTGTGAACACCTAGAGGGGTGGGATAGGGAAGGTGGGAGGGAGGGGATGCAAGAGGGAAGAGATATGGGGATATATGTATATGTATAACTGATTCACTTTGTTATAAAGCAGAAACTAACACACCATTGTAAAGCAATTATACTCCAATAAAGATGTTAAAAAAAAATGTTATGTGTTAGAAAGAAGTTTGAATAGTCCCTGGAGAATCTCTGAATTCTCAAAAAGTGTCTGTTCCATATAAAACAGGATAAGTAGCAGATGCTGTTTTAAATTAAATTTAAATAAGACCTTTCCCATACCTGTCTGGACTGTTTCCCACAGATCTTGACGTCACTGGAGTGAAAATATTCTCCAACTCCTTCTTCATCATTTCATTGAAATTCCCAAGTACTTGGCAGGATAAAATTCTTTCTTTTTGTTTCTTTAAATATTTTGATGACCTATGAAGTTTCTTTTATTTTTACCAAGGCTGAAACAGAGTTTTTTAGGTTTTCCATTTTTATATCATGTTTTCTCCATAGTAATACATTGACTCTATAAAGTGATAAGCACAGATACACTACTGAGTATATTACGTAACTAGTTGTATTTGTAAATATACACAAATATGTATTTTTAAAACAACATTTTAAAATCCTAACAATATTGAGGGTTTTTTAAAAATTGTGAACTCTAGAATCATAGGTCAAAGATTCAAATATCAGTTTAGCCTCTTATGAGTGGTGGACTTGATCAAGTTACTTAATTTCCCTCTTACTTAGTTCCCTTGTCTATAAGGTGGAGGATACAGTAATATTCACTTTATAGGGGGTTAAGTGAGGTAATATATTTAAAATTTTAACACAGTGTCTGACACATAATAAGTGCTCATTGAAGATTAAGTATATTGTTAATTTGGAGTGCTTTACAGTGATATTGCATATTTGACTATGTTATGTGACAGCTTTCAAAAATATATTTTCAATAAACAGATATCACAATAATCATGATAAGTTGAAGTAAAATAATAAATGTTGATCTCTTTATTTTTATAATTTTATGCAAGCTTGGTTGCTTTTACCAACTTTCAAAATCCTTTCAGCAGCATGTGCCTATAGAGTTATTACTTTCAGCGTCTTGAAATCTCTTCCTCGGAAAAATCTTTACAGAAAGAAAGACAATGGCCATAGAAAATTTGCAATCCCAAATCTCTTAAAACCAAAGTTCCCCTTGCTAATGGTTTCCTATCATGATCTAATCTTTGTAAAGAGAGAAAAGATACAGACTTGTATTCATACTAGCTTCTCTATAAATATTTTAGATGGAGAAAGAAGCAGAGGAAGGGTTGGTAGAGGTTTCAGTATTCTATTGATAAAGATCAATAATAAGTCCTTTCACCTGGAATTTCTCCTATAATTTTTTTAAAAAAGAAAAAATGATAATACCTCGTGAATTAGCTACTCAAAATGCATTCACAATTTTTTCCTCCTTTGTCTTTCATTACTTTACAGTGTGAAAAGCTTAAATTATTGATTTCCCAGGGTTTCTTATATCCCAGGGTTACTCCTGCAACACAATTTTGGGCATGAGGAGGGATTTCCTTCCTGTTTAAAAAGGCTTCAATTCATCAGGAGAAACTCTTTTGCCCTTCATCCCTCTCTTGGTGTAAAATCTTACAAGACTGCTTCCCCAGTCTCATCTTGAGCTCTCTCGTCTCTCCGGACCACAGGCTACTGCTTTCACTTGCTTAAGACACACCCTGTGGGCAGAACACCCTCCTTAGTAATCCCCTCCTTTTAGTATCAGTTTGTTACTTTCTTCCTTATGAAAGAGCACCCCGCCTTCTTCCCCAACTCCTCCAGTATAGATCAGGCTCCTTTTTTCATATATTTCTATGTAGTCTTCATCGTACTTTTATGTATGTAATGGAATACCTGGCTACAAGCCACAAGGAGCAGGACCCTCAGTCTTGTTTATCCCTGTGCCGTGAAGAGCCAACATCTAATGAGCCCAGCAATATGGGGTAAGCACTGTTCTAACCACTGTACATGTACTAACTTATGCTATGCTCATTGCAACATCCTGTTTTACAGGTAGGCAGCTGAAGTAGAGAAAGGTTAGATAGTGGGTGGGTGGCAGAGTCTGAGTCAGATGCAAGTAGCTTTCTCCCGAGCCTCTGTGCTTAACCACTGTGATCCACTCCCTTTCTAGAAATGTGCTGAAGAGTGGAGCTAGGATATTTTATGTGAAAAAGAACACTAAGAGCTACTCTGTTGTGTAATTAGAGCAAGTTTTAAATGATGTTTAAAACTTTTTCTGCACTACATTCATGCACTCTTCAATACAACTCATCTGAATACATACTGATTTTATAATTTTCTTTTGCTACATCTCTTTGTCATGTTTGAAAGCAGTTGTTCTCAAGTATTAAGGTACTTGATGATGAGAAAGGCTACAAAAACCTTTAAAAAGTATATATTCTCCAGGCTGTCTCCCAGGTATTCTGATTCAGCAGTATTCAGGTGAGGGTCCAGTAAGCTTAAAGAAAATTCAACGGACTAACCGATAAAGTGGGTTCACTGATAAACATTTATATAAGAAGTACTGCATTAATGAATATGCTAAATGTAAACAGATTTGTATTAATAATAATAATAATAATTCTATAATTATAAAGTTAGGATATTCACATTATAAAATTTTTTAAATATAGAACCCTTTCTTGAAACATCCCAATGGCCAGAGTTATTATCTTTATTTTTAGATTTCTTCTGGATGATACAACTATAAATGGTACCATAAGTACTAAAAACCAAAGTGGACTAATTAAGGCTCCTAGGAATTGATTTTTGATTCACAAAGCAACCTGCTGGGCTTTTTAAATACAGTTCAGTGCAATAAACAATGCCATTTCAAAATGAGACAGATGGATTTTTTTCCTATTCCAATAACAGCATATTACAGTTGGTTTTTTATCCATTGCACTTATTGATGTGCTGTTGATTATATTTAACTATATGAATAAGCAAAATTAAACAAAACTAATTGTTTCTTGCTATTTATTTATGTGTTTGTGTTTTGCATTCATGCATGTACATAGGCATGTATGCATGCATGTAGGTCTGCATATATGTACTTATATATGTGTGTATGTAATTAGGTGGTCTTACGTTCATAATGGTGTTTGGTCTCTGGTTGGTGTTTCACCGTTGTGTCTATATAATATTAAACACCTATAAACACCTATATGATGGGCATATAGGTTACCTAGTTATGAAAATAAAAATTGGAAAATCTTTGTGGAATGCCTTGATAGACCTTAAATCAAAGTGTTTATAGATGTTAATAAATATTTCTCTTGGTTCTCAGTGAAATCATAGATTGTTTTCTCACTGAATAGAATTTTTTTCAGATTGGATAAAAACAAAATAAATATATATATTCTAATAATTATTGTGATATATTTTAATTAAGATTTACATTAAATTTGATAATCAAATTGACTCTAAATATTTGTCTGTCTCTAGCATGAATATAATTCTAGAAATAAATTAATTGAATTTCCCTATGATACCTCAATTTATTCTCAGTTTTAAATAGATTGATTAATATTTAATGTGCCCTAATATGTGAAAATAGGATATTCTAATTTCTTTTGAGTTAAAAACAATGGATTCTGAAAACCTAATGCCTAGTGTAGGCTTAAGGTTCTACTGCCACTTTAATCCAAAAATATTCTCATAACTCAATTTTGTCTTATGTTTAAAAGGTCATTTTAGAAAGCAGTGACATTTTAATGACAGTGTAATTATTTTTCTCTGAAGGCTAATGCTAATTAATTAAAATCTTCAAAATATTGTAGTTTGTGGGAAAATTTGTATTATTTATGTTCAGTCATCAATGAATAAAATATAGATAATAATTCCTGAATTAATCCACATTGTAATTACCCAAGAGAATTTGGTTTCCATATGAAGATGTGTACCATCCTTCCTCCTCCTCCTCAAAGATGGTGCTATTGCTATACCAATATAATGGCTATGGTTATCTATTATTCTGGGTTATTTTCCTAGGATTTATAATAAATACATAACGTGTATGTCTTTGCATATATATTATATATATAAAATTATTTTTCCCTAGAAGCTGTCTCAATCTATAATATGCAATAACAAACTTTATTCAAAACCTTCTCAAGGAGAAACATTAGTCTAGGTACTTGGGTTCAGTGGTGCTCAAATCAAATTACCTTTCCACTTTACAGAATTGTGGGGTGGGCAGGAAGATAGACACCAATCATTACAAGATTAAATATAGACCTGAGATGTGAAGTATGAATAGCAGTTAACAAGTTGTAGGAATTGTGAGGGGGAGATTAAGATCTCCCCAGACAAAAGAATTAGCCTACAAAAGACCTGAAAATCATGTGGAGAGTGAGCATTGAGCATTCTAGGAATTGAAAGGAAGACAGTATGGACTTTTTCAGGAAGCCAAATACCAAGTGGGAAAGGGATGAGAGATGAAATTGGAGTGGTTGACAGAGGCCACGCTATGCAGTTTCAAATACTATGTTAAGGATTTTGGTTACTATCTCAAGAGTGAAAAAAAAAAACAAAAACTAGTTAGCAGTACAATTAAAATCTCTGTACTATCTAATAGGAAAATGATGATGGCAGATATGCTTACCCATATAACAAGTTCTAAATAAGGAGGCATCATTTGAAGTTTGAAGACAATACTTAGGGCTACCTAATTAATAATTTATATGTTCTTTTCATGGCACTCAGTCATATTCCTTTTCTTAAGGATCTTTTAGTTTCATTGGATAAGCAATATACAAATAAATGTTATTTAACAATAGTGAACAAATAAGAAATATTAAAAATTAGCATCAAATAAGCATCAAACAGATTATGAGTTGTTGAATGCTCTAAAGAGGATTTGGAAATGAAATAATAGAATTGAGTATTCCAAGAAGTTGTACAACCTATACTACAGGTGGCTTCAAGAATAAATAAGACAGGATGATTCTGAGAAGGTGGTAGAGTAGAAAGTACCTGGAATCTGTGTCCCTACCTAGACAACAATTACACTGATAGAAACTGTATGATGTAACTATGAGTCTATTGAAGGCTTGCAACTTCCAGGGCAAGGCTTAGAAGATAACTTGCAGTTAATTTTAGCCAATTTTAGATCTTAGCATAGTAGCAGCTACCTATCCTCCACTCCCCAGCCACATGGCAGACACTTGTGCATAAATTATTTTTATATGGAAAAAAATAAAGAACTTTTATAGTGAGTTCTTAATCCCTCCTGTACACTATGACTATGTTCCTGTAATTTTTTTCAAGTATGGTTGTGAGTTTTTATGCAGTCTCAGTTTAGGTGTGTAAGAATGTACAAAAATTTTGTTAATATGATAGCATTCAACAATCCATGCTTTTCAAGTAATTTAAATAGTAAGTGAAATTTAAAGATATAACCAAATAATGTAAATTAAACTGATGCATTTTATATATAAAATTAGCCAATATGTTTAAAAAATGAGATCAAGGCTTTTTATCATTTTAAACCTCATGCTTAGGTATATTGTGATTGCTAAAAATTTTATGGAAAAAGCAATTCGATAATGTATCTACCAAGGATCCTAAAAACATCTATCCTATTTGTCCTAATAATTACATTCTGACAGTCTTCCACAAGAAGCATTAAAACATTCTGACAAGAATTTATTAGTGAATATACATTGTGAATTATTTGTATTTCTTAAATAATATTTAACAAACCAAGTGTCTAAAAACAGAGTTGGTTAAGAAAATTAGGGTTCATATATTCAACAATATTATTTGATCCCTAAAAGTAGTATGTACAAAGACTTAAATGGTATAAGAAAAGGTTCACGATGTTATGTTAGTGGAAGAAAGTAGGAAATTAAAAACTCTATGGTATGCATAGTGTATCAGTTTTCTATTATCACTGTAACAAGTTTCCTCAAACTTAATAGCTTAAAACAACTCATGTTTATTATCTTACATTTATGAAAGTCAGATGTCTAAAATCAATCTCAGTGGGTTGATGAAATCGAGGTGTTGGTAGGGCTGGTTGCCTCTGCAGGCTGTAGAGAAGAATCTGTTTCCTTGCCTTTACAGTTTTTAGAGGCTGTCCTCATTCCTTGACTCATAGCCGTTCATCACAATGCATTTATCCCTCTGCTTCTGTTGTCAAATCCTCCATCACTGACCCTTCAGCCTCCTTTTTATAGGACCCTTGTGATTACACTGCGGTGGATTATTATCCAGATAATCCAGGATTATCACATCTCAAGATTCTTAATCACATCTGCAAGTTGCTTGTGCTTTGTAAGGTAACGTGTTTACAGGTTCTGGGACTTAGGATGTGGACGTCTTTGGGAGGACATAATTCTGCCCACCACACATAGAGTGACCATATTTATCATTTAAACCAGGATACTGTTGAGTGTAAAAGATGACACTATTAATAATTATTTCAGGATAGCAGAGGGAAACAGGAGCTGTTCTTGAAAAACCTAGATGAGTGGTCATCTAGTATACCACCAGATTGATGAGAAATGACAAACTGTTTGAGTTCATTCAGATTTACATTTTTGAAAGGGATCTGTTTTTGTTATCTTAGGAAAGTTTGATTTTTTTTTCTCCTCTTCTTTATAATTCTGGGATATTACTGTTATGTATCTAGATGTGGAACGTTTTATTCATTATATTCAAGGATTCTTGGTCTTTAATCTCAAGATAAATGCTTTTCTTAGATACAGGAAACTTTCCTTTTATTATTACTCTGATTTTTTCCCCTCTAATATTTTTTTCTCTTCCATCTTTGTGAAACTCTCTCTATATGTATTGAACCTTCTGAGTAGGTTCTCCATGTCTTTTACATTCTCTCATGTTTTCTATCTCTATCTTTTTGAAATTTTGAGGTTTATTCCATTTTATCTTCCTATTTACTTTGGCTAACGTGGCTGCCATCTGGATCTGTGTGATTTTGAAACATCTCACATGTTTTGCACAGTATTTCCTCTGCTCTGACTTCTCTTTCAGTATTTCATTCCACATTTCAACTTCCTAAAATTTATAAAAATTTCTGATTCCCTGATGGTACTCTTTTCTATTCTCATTGCTAATAAGTATTAATTAATTTTTAACTTTTCTACTGTAATTTAAATGGAATTTGAGGAGCTTATTTGACATTTCTATTAACTTTCTAACTTGAAGGTAAGCTATGGCTGCATTTTATTTCACTGTATGAAGAAGTTATGATTCAATTTACCATTACACTTATTATAAATTGTTTGTACTTTCTTAGCTGTTATGATGCAAATATATATATATATATATATATATATATATATATTTGCCCATCATGGAATACTTCATTACATACACACACACACACACACACACACACACACACACACACACACACAAATGCTGAGGCATATCTGTGATTATGCACTTATATTAAATGTCAAGAATACATCAATTTTAAGCCTTTCTTTTCCACAGGAAAGGTTGTACATTTTAAATTTCTATTAACTTGGTATGAAAACGCCTATACAGTTGATTCTCATTAGCCACGGCAGTTAAGTTCTATAAACTTAGGGGAAGTACAGAGTTATGTTCCTGAGGGCCTTCGGTCACAATATTTTCATGAACCAATCAACACATACCTGGTTTTATGTGTTTCTGCTTAAAGATATCTTAATTAATATGTATGGTTGATTCAGTAACATTGAACTCACCATTGACAGCACTGTAACTCATGCCTGAACAAAGCTCATCTAACATATTTTTTTGTAAGGTACATCACAGCCTTTTTGCACTTAGGAACACTAATCGGCCTTTATTACTATGCCTGGGGGCTGAAATCAAACCATTTAAAACAGAGAAATCAACAACAAAAAACAAAATAATGTACAAGTATAGCCCTAAAAAGACCATGAAAAGAACATGTGTTTACAGTATTAGAACTGAAATAAGGGAGAGCATTACCCTGGACTTCAGCTGGGACCATGTAGGTTTGGCGACTCAAAACTTTAGCTGCTTTGAAAATGTCCATGAATAACCATGAAAGCACTGAGTGTATTAATTTGGAGGTGACAAAAAACTTTTAGTAAGTAGGCAAATTCACAAATACAGAATCCCTAATAATATAGACTGTGCTTTCTTTCTACATATTCCATGAGACAAATTAATTTGACAAAACAAAAATGAATCCCCAAATACCTAGTTGTTTTTCAGGAAATAGACTACTTTCTGGGAGATCTCAAATTTCCTGTGGCTCTATTCACCAATCATTGAATTTCCCTTTCTTGGTCAATCATATAAAATCTGGAGTTAATACAATACTATTTTGGGATCTCCCATTTGTAATAAAAGTACTGCGTAATAATTTCTTCCCAATAAGTATAGTTATATACAAAACAACAATTTCTGCCTCTTGTATCAGTAATAATAACTGTTACTATTTGATGAGTGCTTTCTAAGTTTTCTCATATGTATATAAGAGGAGAAAATTGATTCCATTTTACAGATGTAGAAACTAAGGAATAGATACAGTAAATAACATATCCACGTTCACCCCTTGGTAAATAATGAAGCAGAACTCTAATCCAAGTAGTTTGATTCCACGATGCACCTTTCTTAAATTATCACTTTCTTAAAGTATCACTGCTATCTCTCCACTATAGAGCCAATTGAACTATTACTTTTTTTTTTTTTTTTTTTTTTTCGGTACGTGGACCTCTCACTGTTGTGGCCTCTCCCGTTGCAGAGCACAGACAGGCTCCAGACACGCGGGCTCAGCGGCCATGGCTCACGGGCCCAGCCGCTCCGCGGCATGTGGGATCTTCCCAGGCCGGGGCACGAACTCGTGTCCCCTGCATCGGCAGGCGGACTCTCAACCACTGCGCCACCAGGGAAGCCCGAACTGTTACTTTTTAAAATGTCTGTTTTCTGCCTTTATTTTCAGAGGAAAACATTCTTTTTTAAGTTTTCAGTTTTCTTCGTTTCCTTGCTGAACATCTTAAAACATATATGAAAGAACTAAACATCTGGTTTTTGGTTTTTCTGTTTTTCTGTTTACTACTTGTTTTTCTAGTAAAGGCAATCTGGGTTAGGGAAGAAAAGGGAATGAAAGCAATATCTATTAAAATTTTATTTTGCAATAGATAACTGGGGTAAGGGCTTTATGAAATTATTTAATCCTCATGATAAATTTGTGACATTGATATTATGATTCAATTTATGAAATAGGAAACTGAGGTTTTGGGAACTGTTATAAAATACCTCACTTCACTCAGATAATAAGTGAGTGGAGGCGGCTAGAGGCAGGACTGCACATGAGCCAAGGCTCCAAGCCTTTTGAACATACTTTTGTCCAACCTGATTTCACTTACAAAATAATTCAAAAACAACATTATTAAGAATTTCAAGATGGCAACCATAGATCATTAACCCCAAGTACAGGACTCTTCTGAGTATGGGACCCTGTGTGAGTTTGCTATTTGGATGCTCATGAAGCTAGCCCTGAGTAATAAGTCTACTCTTTTGACTTCTCCTATCTGTGGGAAGTCTTTTGTCTTCAGGGAAGGATACACTACTGAAGGTGCAATGCATCTTTCTACTTCCATTTTTTAAATCATCTACCACAGGACTGGCACAGTATCCTGCTTTCTAGTTTCCATCAATCATCTGATGGGACAGGGTGTTATTTCTGAGTGGAAATAGTGAGGAGCTCAGCAGTGTGGCCTTTATGGCCTCTGATCGAGGACATCCCTAGGACCTTTAAAGTTGCTTCTCTAAGATTGGGTCCTGTAAATATTCTATAACAAGACTTATCTGTCAATAAACAAGGTGTATATAGATAACAAGATGTATGTAGATAACAAGATGTATGTAGATGCAGACCTAAATG
Source organism: Delphinapterus leucas (assembly GCF_059928025.1). Classification (NCBI taxonomy): domain Eukaryota; kingdom Metazoa; phylum Chordata; class Mammalia; order Artiodactyla; family Monodontidae; genus Delphinapterus; species Delphinapterus leucas. Next base: position 23,632,961 of record NC_143136.1, on the reverse strand, counting down.
TATTAGCATTTATTTATTTATTCCTTCATCCTTCAAATATTCTTAAGTACTATATTAGGTGCTAGATATGGAATTGTTTAAAAAAGACAATTCTATATTATATTAATACTGAAAAATATGATTGAAACAACTATACAAGTACATGTATACTGTAATTACACATTGCTATGAAAGAAAAATAAAACAGTGTTTCATGTAATGAAAAAGTGGAATGATGACTTGCATTTGGTTAGTGTTGGGGCTTGCTGAGAAAATACTATTTTAGTATAAAAGGGTGAGAAGGCTCTAGTTGCAGAAAGAGTTAGGAAAAGAAGTATTCCAGGTACAAAAAACAGAATGTTTAAGTTCTAGGTAAAAAGGAACTCAAGTTTGTTTAAGAAATTAAAAGAAAGAAAACCAAGGTTAGATGGAACATCATGAACAATGGGGAAAATGGTGAAAAACCATTTTGGAAAGTAGAGAAGGGTGAGAACAGCTGGTCCATGTTATGGAAATTGGATTCATTCTAAGTTCAATAGAAAGGCACCAAAGGGTTTTAAGCGTGAGTGTTGCATTGTTTGATTTTTATTTTATGATTCTTCTGGCTGCTTTGTGAAGAGTAGATAAGAAGGAGCAAAAGGGGAAGCAGGACGCAGTCCTAGCTTGACTAAGTAAGGGTAGTGAGAGGCGGATGGCAGGATTTGTTGTAGAAAATGGAAGTGATAGGATTTAGTGATGTACAGCTTTGGTGTCTGAGGGTGGGGCTTTCTAAGATGAACTTGATAGGTGCCATTTACTGAAATCATGATGACTCTGTAAAGAACAGCTTTGGGGATGGATGCAGAGGTGGTCAGCACTCGAGCTGGGGCAAGTGCAGTGTGAAATTTCTGTTGCCTGCTAGTTAACTAGTGTTAGCTCTACTCTTCTACTTTTTGAAATCCTTCGCATCCTGCAAGGCTCAGTGGTAGTGTTAGAATCTCCAAGGTGCTTCCCTGACTACTGCCCCCACCCCAATCCTACCCCCAGCTCCCCTAGTGCAGACTGCACTTTTCCTTCTCCTGAGCACTCATGTGCATTCTTTTACCCCAATTGAGTCATTATTTTATTGTGCCTTATAGCGTAGGGAGTTGCTTACATGACTTGGTTTAACCACTGCACAGAGAACTTTGAAAGTAGGGATTCATCTTTATATCTCCAGTGACTTGCACTGGCTTTGTAGATGGCAATTTTGTGTGGCTTTTTAAATTGATTATTACCTCATGGAACTTAACATACCTGTTCCATCAAGTCCATGTGTTTTTTCTTCTTGCTTGCTTTTATTCTGTTCTTGCTTATCTCATCTGTCTGGCCTTACAAACATATCACATTTAATAACAAGTGTCTTTACATTCAAATACCTTAAGTACTAGGCTTTTGAACTTCTTAATATCTTAGGATCAGATCTAAAAAGTCACACTTGCCTATTTAGTGTCTCACAACAGCTAAATTTATCTCAAAACTATATTTTTTGTAATCTTTGCTTTTGTTATGATGGAACTGCTCTCCATTTCTACTCACATTTTTTTTTCATCTTTACTGGAGTATAATTGCTTTACAATGTTGTGTTAGTTTATGCTACACAACAAAGTGAATTAGCTATATGTGTACATATATCTCCATATCCCCTCCCTCTTTAGGCTCCCTCCTACTCTCCCTATCCCACCCCTCTAGTTTGTCACAGAGCATCGAGCTGACCTCCCTGTGCTATGCAGCTGCTTCCCACTTTATTTAAGCAGTTGCACCAGTTATCACTCTAGAGGCATCTATATGTTAACATCATGGAGGGCTGTAGCTATTTGAATAAAGTATAGCCTGATACTGTAAATTTATGTCTGGACCTGGTCCCTTTTATCTGTATTTAATCATTTGGTTTTCTCTCTCTTGTTAACTCATACAGCATGCTTACTGAGTCTTGTATTTCTTAAATAGGAGCAAAGCTCTTGTACTGCACACACACACACACACACACACACAACACACACAAATTTCAGCGGTATCAGCAGCTATGCCATCTCTATGCTTAATCTTATAAAATCTGGAAATGCATGGATCATCAATTTTACATTTACTTGACCCTAACTAATATCCATTTGATAGGTTTATAGAGCTTTGTTTTCACATACTTTGAACTATACACCAGTTCAGTTCAAAGGGGAGAAAACAAGTTCCATTGATATTCATTCATGAAAGTGTTATTGATTTACAAATGTAACAGAGGGTTTGATGTGATTAATGGAAGAGGAAGAAGAGACTGTAGGAGTCACACTGAGGCTTGGCTACATGGTTCTCTAGCTGGGGAAAGAAGACGAGCTAAAAGTCTGAGTGTCTAGATGTGAAGAGACACATCCATAGCCTAGGAGAGTGGCAATCATGACGAAGTGGAAAGCTTGATACAATGGAGCACCATAATCTGGTTGCCTAATGCATTTCTGGATAAAGTGCAGAAATGCATTAATATACACCAAGATCCCTTGCCTGTTGGAATGCAGAAGGTGTTTGACGAAGATAATGGAGAAAAGGTTAAATGGGCTCTTCTAGTTCTTCTCCTTCATGAGCATCTAGTTTTAGGTTTCTCATAGAAAAACTGTTTTAAAAGAATAAAACAGAGACATGAATCGGATAGAGAGTGATATTTCATGTCAGCCAGAAAGTTGAACCGTGAGAACCCATGACATGAGCCAGATGTTGGGGGTAAACTAAAATATTAATATAAAGTAGTAGAAAATAGAGCACTAAGGGAATCCAGGAGGAGGAGTGTTGAAACAGAGCTGTAAAAAGTGAGCGACCCTGGGAGTGAGGTGGCCTCAGAAACCCCAAATCCCAGCCAGGTTCTTGCACCTGCTCTGGGGTATCAGGCAAGTCAGGTTCTTGGTGCTTTAGGTTCCTCACCTGTAAACTGACTTGGGTAAACTAAGTGATCCCTAAGAGAACCCCCAAGGTGGCTCTGTATTCTAGGTACCTGTCTTAGTTGCTGTAAAGAATAAAGTGATAGGACTACAAGGTCAAGGAGATTGGCATTGGAGATTGGCAATTTAGTAGTCCTACTAAGTTATGGAAAGTAGAAGTTGAAATGGGAAAGAAAGAAATAAAAATCTTTATATGCTGAATATAGCAATAAATAAATCTTTATATGCTAAATGTAGCAATAAATATGGCAAGTCATGTCTCACATATGTAGAGATGTGAAAAAATGTAGTCAGTGGATATGGTTACTTTCTATTTTACAAAATTCTTTAACTTTTTTTCTTAGGGTGGTGAGGTGCATAGGTAGAGTACATATTACTTTTATATAATTAGAATGGAGCATACGTAGTTAAAAATCTTATTTTTTAAAGTATATCTTACCCATATGTAGATAATTTCCTAGGTTTTAGTAGTGATATGGGTACTTTCTTCTTTTTTTTTTTTAAATCTGTACACTATTAGCCTTAGGGACACAAGCTCACCCACTAAATTCTATTAAAATAATTCAGAGGCTCATCCATGCATACAATAATTATGATTATGAGCATCCAAGGAAAATTAGTGTGTAGTGTCTTAATTAAAGCTGGGCAACATAATTTTATTTACAGATTGAATTCTATTAAATCTTTAGAGTGGTATATTTTTATTTTACTTTCATGTAATTAATATTTAACATAGCTCTTAGTGTAGCACATTGCATTCTGAATGCACATTTTGTGAGAAATGTAATAGTATGTAAAAAAAAAACCTTTTCTTTGGAAGATAGCCCATAAATTTTATCATATTAAAATGCAAATTTTGCCTCTTGCTTGACTGTTTAAAATACTTATGAGCTGCATATTTGCTTGTTTAGAAGTATTAGCTGAGAAAAGTTGTAAAAAATCAGTTTGATTTCATTTGGATGTTTTCACGTTTTTCAACCAGTGTTGGGAATCTTTCCCAGTGGCATTCTTAACTCATAGTTATGATGTGAATATTTTGTGTGCCTTAATCCTGATCTTGTTTTCTTTAGGAAAACTGTGAATCGTGTTAGTAGCGTATCACCAAAGCTACATGGCAATTAAAGTTTGAGCCTTGGGATAGAAGAGTAAAAATTTCAAATTCTTATTACTCCTCTTGTCACAAGACGTTGTTGTTTTGCCTGTAATATTCCCTCTAAGGCAGCTTCTAAGAAAACATCATTTATCTTAGTTTAGCTATGAGAAATCTGTAGAAACCGTTTCTTCATTTTATACAATGAGTTTTCAGAAATATCCACAAATGAAAACTAATAGTTAAGCACAAAACCCTGTAATGTTCGAAAACACCAAATAGATGTTCAGCTGAACCGTTTTATTAACAGAAATAAATGGAGAAGAAGAAAATAAAAACTCCCAAAACTTTATGTTCCTTAATACTAAAATAGGACAGTATGAATCCTCCATTAATCCTGGTGGTTCTCAGATTGGGAGTAAAAAAGCCCCTGAGTTTCATGAGAGGTATTCTGATGAAGAGAAACGATTTTTGAACTCTAGGCAGTAGCTTTTTAATAAGTATTGTCCCCTCGCGAACATCAGTACTCCCATCCTTCACTTGCTTCCAATCCTTTATTCTAACCTCCTGCATTAGGAATGGTGCCTTTAGGTGGTGCTGTGTTCCTGGTGCAACTAGAAAACAACCAGCCTTTCCTTAGCAACATCTGATTTTGTACTGCTTCCTCCCGAGTGATTAGATTTAGAAATCTATGAAAATGGGGCTTTTCTACTTTTTGTTTGTCAAACATGCTCTAATTCTTAAAATTCATCTGAAAATGATGTTGAACAATGAACAGATTCAACAGTCTCTTGAATGATGTGTTGAACAGGTAGTCCATGTGTTACAGAGTAATTTCATTATTGTTAAGTACTTTAATTAAGTAAAATTAATACCAATAATTAGCATCATAGCTAAAAGTAATGTTTCTCATAAACTGTTAAATCACTCTTACAATCTAGAATTTGAGGACAGGGTTATTTTATTTTGTTTTAATTCACTCATCTGTGACTTTTTTTCTACGAGGGTAATTTCCCAATGATTTTTAGCCATTTCAAAATCAAAGTTTTTCTCCTTGAGTTAAAAGATTTAGTATGCTTCATATGTCCTAGGAAATATTAGAGAGACTTTTTCACATACTGGTAATACTTACATTAATATTCCAAAGCTAACTCTCTAACTACTGCAGATTGATCATCAGAGCACTAATTTGTTCACCCTGTGCATGCAAAGGGTTCACCCTCTTGTCTGTTTTACTTCTAGTTTTTAAATGTGTTTGCAATATTTTAAAATGTTGGAGACTGTCTCAAATAAGCAAGCAAAATAAAGTCCATTAGAAAATTAAAACAGCATTGGAATTTCAAGACAAAAATATTAGTAATTTTCACATGATAAACTAAAGGAGGTCAGAGTTGTTTCTCCAATTAGTTACTGAAGTCTGTACTACAAATCAGAAACTCCCACAGGGTTACTACAGAGTGTATTTAATTGTGAAAACAGCTATGAAAATATTTCACTGTTATCATCCATGATCAATTCCTAGATTATTTTCAAATTAAAAGAGGCCCAGAATTACATAAAGTAATTTTAAGGAGGTATATGGAATAGCTTTCTTTTCGATAATTGTGTCTTTATTTTAATATACTAAAAATGACTGCTATATTAAAACAAAGCTTTGGCTGATATTGTTTAAGATAAAGCATTAAATATGCTTATAAATTAAAGAAAGAAGTCACTTTAAGGAAAACATTAAGGAAAATATAGGACAGTTGGAACTTGGCTGTGGCAGCCATACTGAAGGTGGTACATGACTTAGATGTTCAGGAAATGGTGGTCCAAAGTAGCCCTTTGGGTAGTAGTTGATTGTAAAGAGCCAAGATTTCTCAAAGGATTCTTGAAGCAAGAGGACTTGTTCTGGAGAAGAAACACATTACTGGGGTGGAGATTTTAACACTAGCCCAGACAGTAACCAAGGACCGCTTTCTCCTCGTGCTTCTGCTGCTTCCAATTCCCTGTCATCTCCTCCACAAGACTTCCTTTTTTATCCATCCTTCCATACGTATGAGGAATTGGCTCATGTGATTATGGAGGCTGAGAAGTCCTACCATCTTCTGTCTGCAAACTGGAGACCCAGGAATCCTGGTGGTGTGTAGTTTAGTCCAAATTGGAAGGCTTGAGAACCAGGGGAGTTCTTGGTGTAAGTCTCGATCTGAAGGCAGGAGAACACCGATGCCCCAGCTCACAAGCTCAGGCAGAAGGGAAGGGACAAAATCTCCCTTTTGTTCTATTCAGTCACTCAATGGATTAGATGATGCCCACCTGCATTGGGGAGGGCAACTTGTTTTATTGAGTCTACCAGTTCAAATGCTAATCTTGTCTGGAAATACCCAGAAATAATGTTTAGCCAAATACCTGGACATCCATGATTCAGTCAGGTTGATACATAAAATTAACCATTACCTTCTCTAAATTTGGATGTCTTTGAGTTATGTACTCCAGTTCTGATATCCTCAGTTATGGTCAGGGTGTTTTAGGGATGCCAGATCTATATAGAACTGTGAACAGGGCGTACTTATTTAAACAGGCTGTGAGCTGATGATGACCGTCTGATGTCATCTCTAGGACATCATTAATGTCACTGATGAGGAAATTGAGGCCTAAGAAAAATAATACAGCAAATGAACACAGATCCAAGACTAGAGCCCAGTTTTGATTATGCTCATTGCTAAGTGCTTATCACCGCTTATCCAAAACTGTTTTTTATGGATCAGCAGCACATAAGATATTATTAAGTGACTAAGAATGATTTCAGCATACAAAGCTTTTTCCTTTTAGGAAACTAATATATGAAAGAGATCCCAGTATGTGGAGGGACAATTAAAGGACCATAGGAAGGAACTCCGATTCTCTGTGCGGGAATCTCTCTGCTTTGCCCTCTCACCCCTGTTGCTATGCTGTGCTCTCCTCCGTGGCTCTGAAGTTTCCCCCACGCCACCCCCTATCCCCTCCAGTAAAGGCCTTCCTAGTGTGTGGAAACTTTTCCTCCATCACAGCTCCCTCCCCTAGGTGCAGGTCCCATCCCTGTTCTTTTGTTTCTGTTTTTTCTTTCGCCCTACCCAGGTACATGGGGAGTTTCTTGCCTTTTGGGAAGCCTGAGGTCTTCTGCCAGTGTTCAGTAGGTGCTCTGTAGGAGTTGTTCCACATGTAGATGTATTTCTGATGTATTTGTGGGGAGGAAGGTGATCTCCACATCTTACTCCTCCACCATCTTGAAGGTCTCTTAGAAGAAATATTCTTTACTAACAATTTTGTTCAGTTTTTTTTTGCTTTCAGAATTTTAATCGGTATTTCCAAGAACCAGATAATAATAGAAAATTTCTATTCTTTTTCAGTCTTGCTACTTCCTGCAAATCTGGTACTCCAGAAAATAGAACCACTAGCCAAATAAGTAGTACAATTTGATTTAAAATTGTACTGCTGGTCCTGACACTATTGATAATTTTAATTTCCCCCTTAACTTCCTTTCTCCACACTTACAGATGGCATTCAAACTGTAAATACATTTAAAAAGCATCTGAGGAGAATCTTTTTTTCACTTTCTAAATCTTTTATTCTAACTATATTTCACAATTCACTGTTGTTCCAGTGATTTATGTGTTTGCCATTTTATGTATGATGAAAGTGTTAGGTTCGCTTGGGTCTGAAGGTTGTATTCATTAATTTTATGGTTGTATGATATTTAGGACTAAAATTTTAAAATAACTTTGATAAGGATATTATTTTAAAGAAATAGAGACTACTTTTTAAAAATTTTGTTTGTTTTTCAACAAGTATGTGAGATCCTAAGGAAAAGGAACTTGAAATGGGAATCTAAATGGGAGGACCCTCACAGGAAGAGCCCATGGGATTCAGATACATACATAAAAGGATTTAATCTCCTCCAATGCACCCCACTGGTGAGAAAGGGATTATCACTAGGACAATGGGGATGGCCAAATACACAAGACCCACCTGAAACTAAAAATGCGAGATCCACAGTAGATTAGTATATAAACCCATAACCCACTGGGGAGGGCACCACACACCACTCACTCTGGGCCACAAAGGGGTTGCCTTCAGGAGCATAGTGAACAAGTAGGAGCTGTGGAAGATAGATTTTAAAGCATCAAGAGGGTAGGGTGACCCTGGTTCCTTAAAAAGGATGTGGTTGGCTTCTTTGAATAATTCCACCACCAGCGGGGAATTGAAACCAAGCCTCAGGGTTAAGGAGAAATTGTACTTAGCCCCTTTGATGAGAAGACTGATTGGCTAGGGGACTTTATTTACAGAAGCAGAGTTGAGAGGGGAGCTTGCAGTTAGGCCATTGGAGGCCTTGCAAGTTTCACTAGATGTCATGGCAGCACATAGTATCAGGCCATAATATCAGGTTTTATTTTCAGGCCTTACAACACAAAACCACTCTTACGTTGTCTTTTGTTTGTGAGGAACAAATATATTCTCTGGTAGTATAAAAATGATGTTTTATTATAAAGGCAAAACAGAGACTCTTATGGAAATCCAAGACCCAGGATTATGGCAAGACATCAGGAACCAAACTTGTGTTCTGTGTTCTTAAAGGATGGTTTCTCCCCCTTCCATAGATGATCTGCTTGGCTGTGTGCTTCTGATCCTTACTCTCTCTCTTGACTCTTTCTCTTCCTAATAATCTTGGATGCTTCTCATGAGAGCCACACTCCTCAACCTTAGAAATACTTGACTTTCGAGCTCTAATGACTGCTAACATCTGGCAACCTCTTTGTATGTTTCCAGGTTCAAATTCTTAAGACAGCATTTGATTGTCTTAGACTTTTGCATTCTCGAAGAGGCGTGAACACCAGGCTAAGTCATATGCTCATGGCAAGCTTAGGAATGAGCTATTTCTGAGATAGATGTCTGTTCTTTTGGTGTATAATTAGCCTCAGCTGATATAGATATGGGGCTATATGAGAAAACATAGCTAAATAATTGAGCAGATACTGAGGGCAAAGATTTTCTCAGCCAGGAAAGGTGTGGGGAGCAGGACCTTCTGAATGTGCATAGCAAAATATCTCAGAGCATCAAATCAGTTCCCCTCTGCAGTTTTCTCTTTCAGGAAATAAAAATATAATTTCTCATCCACCAAGTCAAATGAGTGAATCAGCCTGTCTTTTTGTTCTTTCTCCTGCCCACTCCCTTTTCTTCTCTAATTTTGTTGCACTAAATATGTCATTTTCTTTCTTAGTATTTGGCTCTTTATTTGAAATATACAGCCATTAACCTGGTGCAGGCAGGCTCCTTTCCTTTCAGCTTGGGTCTGTTAAAACTGTCCTCTGGCACTTCCAGACTCTCTTCCTGCCAGCCCCTCCTATACCCAGCCCAACTGATCCTAAAGAAACACCATTTTCAATAAATTGCCTTATCTCTCTATCCCAACAGAATTTTCTTCAAAGCAATACTTTGCAATTATTTCTGTGTTTTGTTGTATCTGCCCTACTTCTTGATAAAAGGGGAACTGGCTCTCTGGAGAATTTTACATCTATATAAAAGATTGGAATTACAGGATAGAAAAGTCAAGATTTAAAAAAAAATAACAGTAAGCCTCAGGATTATTATATTTTGTCGTCTTTGTCTGTTCCCCAAACCAGATTATAACCTCCTGGAGAATAAGAATTAAGTCTCATAGTTCTTTTTAACCCAGCCAGAATTCAGTCATATATACTTTTGATGATGGTGATACTGTTGATTTCTTTACGCTTAGTGAGTTATTTGTATTGGTGATTTGATTCAGTTGCTTACAATCAGCCACACTAACTAAGTCTTTTGGAGCATTTGGTCTATTGACATTTGAAGTGATCATTTGTACTTATATATTTATTGGTGTTTCATTACTTTTTTTCTGGTTATTTTGTACTTCTCTATTCTTTTCTTCTTTTTGCTTTCTTCCCTTATGGTTTGATGTTTATCTTAGTGGTATTCTTGTGTTGCTTTTTTTCTAGTTTTTGTGCATCTATTGTAGATTTTTGATTTGTGGTTATCATGGGGTTTTTATATGTTGACCTATAACTATATCTACTTGTTTTAAACTGATAGTCATTGAAGTTCAAACACATTATAAAAGATCTATATTTTTCATCCTGTCCCTCAAATTTTGTGTTTTTGTTGTAATATTTTACATCTTCATGTTTATCCCTTAACTATTTATTGAGGTTATAGTTTATTTTACATTTTTTCTTTTTTACTAGCTTATTTAAGTTGTTGATCCACAGCCTTTACTATATATTTTCCTTTACTAGTGGATTTTTTTCTTTTCCTATAAATTCTTCCCTCTTACTGTAGCCTTTTTTTTTCCACTTAAAAAAGACCCTTTCACATTTTTTTGAGTCAGTTTAATATTGATGAACTCTTTTAACTTTTACTTGTTTCAGAAGTTATTTGTCTCTCCTTCAATTGTGAATGATAACCTGCTGGGTAGAGTATCCTAGGTTGTAAGTTTTTTCCATTTTAGCACTTGAAATATATCATGCCGCTGCCTTCTGGCCTGCAAAATTTCTTTAGAAAAATTAGCTGATAGCCTTATGGGGGTTCCCTTGTATGTTACTCTTTGTTTTTCTCTTGCTGCTTTTAGAATTCTCTCTTTATCTGTAACTTTGGCCATTTTAATAATGTCTTGGTGTGGGTCTCTTTCAGATCATCTTGTATGGGTCTCTCTGTGCTTCCTGTACTTGTATATGGGTTTCCTTCTTCAGGTTTGGGAAGTTATCAGCCATAATTTTATTATGGCTTTTAATTTTTAAAATTTTATCTGGGATCCCCATAATGTGAATATTAGTAGGTTTGATGTTATTCTAGAATTCCCTTAAACTGCTCTCATTTTTTTTGTTGTTGTTGTTATGATTGGGTGATTTCCATTACTATGTCTTCCAGATCACTTATGCATTCTTCTGCATCACCTAGTCTGCTGTTAATTCCTTCTAGTGCGTTTTTCATTTCAGTTATTATATTCCTCAGCTCTGACTGGTTCTTTAGTTTCTTGTTAAAATTCTCACTGTGTCCATCTATTCTTTTCCCTAGTTCACTTAGCAATCTTATTATAAATGGTTTGAACTCTTTATCTGGTAAATTATTTACCTCTGTTTCATTAGTTTTGTTTTTTTTTTTTTCAGGAAATTTTACATGTTATTTCACTTGAAACAAATCCCTCTGTCTTTTCATTTTGCTTAACTTTTTCTGTTTCTGAAATTAGGTGAAACAGTTATCTGTTCTGGACTGAAAGGGTATCCTTTTGGGGAGCATCCCTATATAGTCTATGTGTATCCAGTGGCTTAGTGGGAGAACTGGATCTGAAGTGAGCATGGGTCATGTCTTCTCCCAGGGTGATAGCTAGCAGCTATCACCTTGATGGGAGGTGGGGCTGGAGATGGTGGGACTAGGGCTAAAGCCAGGTGTGAGCTGGGGCTTCCCCTACGCTCAGTGGCCATCATTGTCCTACTGGGGGTGGGGTTGGGTCCCAAGGTGATATAGCAGAAGGGTTCTGTCCAAGCTGGTTTTGTTCCTCTAAGTGTGCACTCTCCCCACTCCCAGAAGCAGCATCTTTGCCCCAGAGGGTAGAAGTGCTGGAACAACAGGGGCCAGAGTGGTTGCCCAGTGTGGGCCAGGGCATGCTCTGGGACAGTTCTGGCACACCAGTGAGAACTTCAGACTGCTTCTGATCTGCTATTTCCACGAGTACCAGTAATGGCCACCCTTGTCCCATTCAGATGAAGTGCCGTGGTCAGCCAGCTCCATCCCCCTCAAACTGTGCACTCTCTTTGCCAATAGCAGTCTTTGCCCTAGTGTGGAATTGTGCCTGAGCTAAAGGTGCAGGGGCAAGCACATGGTGTGGGCTGGGGCACACTCTGGGGTGTTCATGGCAAACTGGTCTGAGTCCTGGGCAGTTTCAGTATGCTTCGGCTGCCTTGTTTTGGAAGTAAGCAAGTAACTACTTGTTCTTCATGAGTGGAGTCTAGATTTCTTATAACCCTCCTATTAGTCCCACTGTTTTTTGAAGCAGTTAAGAGGACTTGTCTTCCTGGTGTCAGATCCAGGGCTGGGTACCCAGTATGTGGTTCAAACTGCTCGCTTTCTAGGGAGGATTTCTGAGCCCATGTAATCCTCCTCCTCTTCTGTATCCCCTCCTAGGAGCACAGGTCCTGAACTGATCTCTTCTCTTCCTACCTGACTCTGTGTGGATCTTTCATTACAGCCTTTACTGTAGAGGAGCCTTTCAGCCAGCCTCCAGTTTGTTTTCAGTGAGAATTTTTCACATATGGATGTAGTTTTGATGTGTTTGTGGGGGAGGTGAGCTCATCAACTTCCAACTCCACCATCTTGATCTCCCCTCAACAAAAGATTAGTAACTACTTTATTCCTATAAAGTATAAAAGGATTAACATTAGCTTATAGAAATTTCACAATATTCTGATTTCAGATCAGGAAAGGATTATGTGTTTTTATAGTCATAACTTCTTTTTTCAATTTTGGATTTGTAAATGCACAAAAATAATTCATCCTGACTCCAGACTGACAAGATTGGATTGACAGCTGATAAAAGTTGTCAACGTTGCCTGTCATATTGAAACTTAGTAGACTATAAAATGCTTATAAAAGCTTCAGTTTATCCTGTCAATACTGGGATTTCTTCATTAAGAGTTAATTAAAACAAATTTGCTTGTTAATAAAGCTCAAAATATCAATCAGTTCTATCACTAAAACGTGTGACTAACTTGTGTGTTATGTGATGTATGTGTACATCCATGGTTAAGAAATGAGATCTCATAGACCTTTTTTTAGTTTCTATTGAAAGCAACAGGGTGAAAAGGGATGTGAAAAATTTTTAATTAAAATTAGATCAGAGCATACACACAGCCAAGGTTAATTTCAATATTTTTCACAACGAGCAAAATAGGGAACAATATCTCTTTACTTTGATATGTCATTCCAGAAAGGATTTTGTACTTAACATTCATATTGATTCACGTATTAGAACAAAATTAATTTCATTGTGAAAGTGAAAATAGAGTACTTCCTATGTCCAACTTACTACAATATAACAGAGTAAAACTTGTTAAAGTTGTACTTAAATTATATATTAAATTAATTTAATGTATTTGTTTTATTTTATTCATTCCTTAATTAAATTACCAGGCCCTCATGACACTTTTACTTTCTTATAGAAATGATAAAAATATCTTCCTAAGCTTCTGCGTTACTTTAAGTCACTAACAAGCAACTTATTTAATTAAAAATAATCTTATTTATTATGCAATAATTATTTATTGATAATGTACTATGTTCTCTGTATTCTACAAAGTGGTGGCGATAAAATGGTAAGCAAAACAGACACATTACCTATATTCATGGAGTTAACAGTTTATTGAGAGAAAATATACATATTTAAATAGTCCTACCGTGAGAAATTATATCTCAAACAAGTATTATAAAGGAGAGGTTTCCAGGACTATGAGAGTCTGGGTAGGGGAATTTGAAATAATGAAGCAGGTCAAGAAAGTCTTGAAGGGGTTATACTTTAGATCTGAAGGACTGGTACCAGTTTTGGTAAAAAGAGTCAGAGAAGGATCTGCTCAGGCAGAAGAGCTGCATAAATGTCCATTGGCAAAATGCAGTTCAATGAATACAGAGAGTGTTGTAGGTTAAGTTGTGCTCTCCCTGAAAGATATGCTGAAGTCCAAACCTCTAGTACCTAAGAATGTGATCTTATTTGAAAATAGAGTCTCGGCAGTTTTAACAAAGTTAAAATGATGTTGTTATGGTAGACCCCCAGTCTAATATCACTGGTGTCCTTATAAAAAGGGGAAATTTGGACACAGATATGCACAGGGGGAAGACTATGTGAAGAGACACAGGGAGAAAATAACCATCTTTAAGCCAGGGAATGCCTGAAGCTACTAGAAGCTTGGAGAGAGGCCTGGGACAGATCCTTCTCTGGCACCTTCGGGAGAGCATGGCCCTGTTCACATTTTGATTTTGGATTTCTGGTCTGCAGAAAACTGTGAGACAACAAATTTCTGTTGTTTTAAGCCACGCTGTTTGTGTTACTTTGTGAGAGCAACCTTAGGAAACTAGTATAGGGATTGAAAGCCGTTTAATGCAGATGAAAATGGAGAATAAGAGTAAGTTGATCTGAAGCGAAGATGGAGCAATAGGTAGGAACCAGATCATGGAGAGAGTCCTGAAGGCCATTGTAGGAGTTTTGTTTTTATTCTCAGAGCAAAGTAGTTAAGCAATCCAAACAGAGATGATAGTAGCTTGGACAAGAGTGGTGATAATGGTTATGAAGAGAAGTCAATGGGAACAAGAGAGCGGATTGAAAATTATAAATAACTTACAGAAAAGCAAGTTTACTCAATGATATCACTCCAGAAATTCTCTGCTCTTTTCTTTTACCATTAATTTTTCAGTCTACAGTGGATCATTCTCCTCACCATCAAAGGGTACCCCTTTTTTCTATCTGCTTCTTATTTGGTTGTTGATAACAGATTCACTGAGATATAGTTGACATATTATGTAGATATTAAAAGTGTGAAGTTTAATAAAAGTCGACTTATTGATATAGCCATGAAACTATGACCACAATCAAGATGATGAACATATCCAACACCGAAAGTTTTCTAGTATCCTTCTGCAATGACTTTCTTTATCCCTACTGATATTGCTACCTTTGAAGTCAATTTTGTCTGATATTAATATAGCCACTCCAGTTTTCTTTTGCTTATTATTAGCATGGCATATCGTTTGTCATCATTTTACTTTTCACCTATTTGTATCTTTGTATTAAAGTAGGTCCCTCACAGAGAGCAAATAATGGAGTCTTGCTTTCTTACCTAATCAGATAATCTTTTGCTTTTAATTGGGAGTGTTTCATTTATTTACACTTAATGTTACTCTTAACATGGTTAAGTGTTAACGATTTGCCACTTGCTTTCTATTTGTCTCATTTGTTCTTTGTGTTTTTGCCTTTTTCTATGCCTTCTTTTGGATTGAATATTTTTATTTTTTCATTTTATGTATATTATTGTCTTATAGCTATTATTTTTGTCTATTTTAGTGGTCGATTCTACCTTTAATATTAAGTGGTGTACCACGTCACAGATAGAGCAATTTATAAGAATATAAGTCACGCTTATACTTCTCCTGATCTTCCTGTTATTATTATGCTTATTATTTTACATATGTTAAAAATCTCACGAGTCAAATATCATTGGAATATATTTAAATATTAAGCTCTGGATTGCTTTTGATTGATATGTTTTTATTGTCATCATGGTTCAGATTTTACTTCTTTGCATATCTGGTAATTTTTCATTTTATGCCAGGTGCTTTGATTTGTTACCTTTTGGGTGCTGGATATATTTTATATAGCCTATATATATTCTTTAGCTTTATTCTGAGAAATAGTTAAGTTACTTAGGAGAAGTTTGATTCTTTTGGGTCCTGCTTTAAACTTAGGTAGAAACAGAACAGTATTTAGTTCTGGATCTTTTTTTTTTTTTTTTTTTGTCCCACTGCCTTGGCAGGGTCTTTCTAAGTACTCTTCCCAATACCCCCATGAATTATGAGGTTTCCTAGTCTGAAAAACATTCACTATTTCCAGCCTTGTGTGAACTCTGAAAATCATTTCCTCTAATCCTTTCAGCTGGTTATTTTCACAGCCTTTGGTAATTTCCTCACAAACATGCACTGATCGGTACCCAGATGAATAATCAAGGGGACATGTGTGCAAATCTCTGGAGTTTTCTCTCTGCTGCTCTCTTCTCTTCAGAATGCTACCCTCTTTAGATTCCTAGCCCTGTCTACTCCTGGAAAGATTGTTTATCTTTAAAAGATTGTTTATACTTTCTTTACTCATAACTCATTTCCTCCTTTTTTAAGCCTCTTTCCCTCTTGTTTTCCCCTCTCTCTAAAATCCTTAGCAAGTCACCAATGACCATTATTTTGATAAACCTACGGGCTGATTTTTGCTCTAAGTGATATGGCCTCCATAATGTTTGACCTCATCTTTGCTGATTTTCCCCCTCACTCACTCCACTACATTTCTTTTTAATTCCTCAAACGTAGTCTGTATGATTTTTTTCTTGATTATTTCTACTGGCTGTTCCCTGTGCTTGGAATGACCTTTCTTCAGATAACTACCTGCCTAACTCACTGCCCTTTTCCAAGCCTGATCACCCTACTTAAAATTGCAACAACTTCCTATGATAGCTAGTCTCTAAAAATGACCCTCACTGAATGTTGTGTAGCCCCCTCCCCTTGAATCTGGGCTGCCCTGGGACTTGTTTGTAACCAATAAAATGTATCAAATGTGACAATCTAGAATTTCTGAGGCTAAGTCAGAGGAAGTTTTGCAGAGTCTATCTTGGTTTCTTGAAATACTAACTCTCAGGATGGTCGCTGATAGTACACTGTCTCTCAGAACACAGCCTCCATACTGTGAAGCCAAAGTCACATGGAGAGGCCACCTATAGGCACTATGGCTAATAACCTCAACTGAGCTTCAACTGCTGGCCATGCGAGTGATTCATCTTGGACCTCCATCCAGCACAGACAAAAGCCCTAGTTAATATCTTTCTGAAAACACATGAGAAACCCAAGTGAGAATCAACTGGCTGAGCCCAGTTAAAGCACAATACTATAGAAAATAATAATACCTTATTTTAAGCCACTTAGTTTTGAAGTAGCTTATAGTTAAGGATGACTAGAAATCCCCTTTCCCTGCTTAATTTCAAATCCCCTATACTACATTTTATTTTTTTCCCTCTGAGTATTTATTATTATTTAATATACTTTATGACTTGCTACTTTATTATGCTTAGTATTTATTTTTTGTCTGGTTGTCTCCACCAGATTAAAAACTCTAAGAAGGTGCTGATCATTGTCTATTTTCTTCCATAATATATCTTAATTTTCTAGAACAGTATACCTGGTATACAGTAGGGATTCAATAAATATTTGTAGAAAGAATAAGTGAACAAAGCAGTAGTCTATCATAAAAATTAAACAAGAATCATTCTAGAGATGATCATAATTCACCTTAAATGTGACACATTTCCAAAACCAAAATGCTAAATTAAGGTATCAACAAATATCATAGAGTGTCTTTCAATTTAGGGACTTATAAATAGCAAACTGAAAGGTAACTATTAGGAGAAAAAGAAGCTGCTTGAAATTACTTTAAAGTATTAGACGATTATATGACTCTTGGTAGTGATTTTACATTACTATAAAATGTTATGGAGTCATAATGAACAGAAGACCAAAGAATTTTTGTTCAAAAGTAACAAAACAAAATTTAAGATGAGGAGCATATAACTATAATTTTCCAGGAGAAGGATTTCTGGCAGTACCTTTTTTAAATTTTTTTGCGGTACGCAGGCCTCTCACTGTCGTGGCCTCTTCCGTTGTGGAGCACAGGCTCCAGACGCGCAGGCTCAGCGGCCATGGCTCACGGGCCCAGCCGCTCCGCGGCATGTGGGATTTTCCCGGACCGGGGCACGAACCCGTGTCCCCTGCATCGGCAGGCGGACTCTCAACCACTGCGCCATCAGGGAAGCCCTGGCAGTACCTTTTTTGAGTGACTAAAGAGTTAACATAATTTGAGTTATGCAAGTTTATTAACATCAGTTTGGCACTATTTAAGGGGCTGTCTGCTGGAGATTGACTTGTATTTGTGCTCAAAATATATAAAATATATTTTTCAAAAAAAGGAGGGGGAGAGAAACTGATTTATTGTGTTGGTGTCCAAATGCAGTTCAAATTGCTTTTTGTGAAAGAGTGATACCACGCTATTTCCTTAAAGATCTTTTATCTTGAAAACTATATTTCAGTTCTTAGATAGTTATAAATAAGTGATATGAAGAATGGCTATGAGTTTTTAAGGAAAAATACTTTTTAAGAATGTTCACTGAAAATCCTTTTAAAACTATAGGCTCTGAATTTTTAAAACATTCAGATAGATTCGTTTTTTGAATCTACAACTAGAATCTTGATATCATTGTAAAAGAATCATCAAAGTTTGACGTCTAATGCCAACATGCCTTTTTATGCAAACTAAAACAGAAAAATGCCAAGCACCTTCCTCTAAGCTTGCAATGTACGTGAATTTTATATTAATTCTTTTGGACTCCTTCTGAACTTGAATATCTTACAGGTCTGACTGGGACATTTATCAATTCTTATGCTCAATGAATTCAGTCATTGGGTATATGTAATTTAAAACAATGAGGCATAACTGTCGGGGGTGCTTAAAAACATCAGTATGGATAGATGGCACAGACTCAGCATACAGATTGAGATTTCATGTGAGCCAAGGGCAAAGGATAAAATTTAATCTGAATTTGGAGCAAAACCAAAATTAAGACCAAACCTTACTGCAACACACTGAAACTCAAGTTTTTCATGTTTTCTTTATAGACAGGACTATTCCTCATTTACTTAACTTCTGCTATACAACCTTCACATTAAAAAGCAAAACAAACAAAATAAAATGTCATTAAACGATAATACATGATGTAGTTTGCTAAACAATTTACAGTTTTTTTTTTAAGTGCTGCTAACAGATTCTAACCTAACATTACCATTATCCTATATTCCTTTCCTTATAGAATGGACTATCATGATAACTAGGCACTAAGTTAAGTCAATAAAAGTTGCCAATTTTCCCCTTTTGAAATGGTTTTACATAAATAATGACTTGAGATTATTTGGTCCTTGGTGGTAGAAATCTTTAACATGAAACCAAGTAGCTGCTTTTTTTGGCTTTGATTCGGGGGAAGTCAAAATCAAATGCACAAGGCCTGAAACATGGTGAAAAGGAGTAAAGTGGGCATAGTGGAGACTGAAGCTTGTAAGCCCTATCTGAGTGGGGCAACTACCCCTCACCTCTACCAGATGGTTGCCATACTGAAATGTGGGCCCAAGAATGCCAGGTGTTTTGTTCCTGCGAGAAAAGCCAGGAATATGAGTTTATCATGTCATATCTCCAAACTAATAAACATTGAATTTACTTCATTCTTTTGTACTCTATGTAAGGCAAAAAGAATGAAACAAACAAATAAATAAGCAAACATATATGCATATATTAAATTTGGTCTACAGTTTACTAGTTTTAGGTCAACTCCTATTATAACTTTTTCTAAATAATGACCATCAGGATAACCTCTTAAATTTCCTCACATTCCTCAACTACCAACTTGTTGACACTAACAAGGTAGCATAGTAAAACAAGAAAAATGCTGTGTTTCTATCTTAGGCTAATTTTTTCAACTGTCAGTGTACCACTGGTAAAACCTCTTCATTTTTCATTCATTTATTTTATATCTATATATCTTCTACTTTGTGCCAGGTAATGTTTTAGGCTCTTGGGCCATGGCAATGAGTAATATATATTAGGATCTGATTCTCAGAGAGCTTATACTCTATTGGAGGAAAAAATCAGTTGCTAGGAAAATATGATTAGTTTCATCTAGTAGTAAATGCTTTGAAGAATAATAAGACAGGTCATGAATTAGACAGTGGATCTCTGGTTGTGTACGTTTATATCATTTGGGCAGGAAGGCTTCACTGAGGAAGTGATATTTGATCACAGATTTGAATGACATGAAGGAGCCAATCATGAGAAGATATGGAGAAGAAGCCTATGATTTCATTGGGAAGAACAAGACATAAGTCCTAACTTGGGAAATGACTTGGTGTGTTACAAGTATAGATATAAGGTCAGTGTGGATATATATGAATGATCATGGGAAAGTACAGTGGGGGGTTAATTCAGAGAGTGATTCAGGAGCCAAATATAGGTTATGTAGGAAGCATTTGGTGGTTTTTAAGCATGAGAGTGAATGACATGATCTGATATAGATGAAAACACACAAACAAAAACAAATCACTCTGTTGGTGGATGAAAGTTAAGAGTGGAAGAAGAGGTGGGACCTTCAAGATGGCAGAGGAGTAAGACGTGGAGATCACCTTCCTTCCCACAAATACATCAAAAGTACATCTACATGTGGAACAACTCCTACAGAACACCTACTGAACTCTGGCAGAAGACCTCAGACTTCCCCAAAGGCAAGAAACTCCCCACATTCCTGGGTAGAGCAAAAGAAAAAAGAAAAAACAGAGACAAAAGAATAGGGACATGACATGCACCTCTGGGAGGGAGCTGTGAAGGAGGAAAAGTTTCCACACACTAGTAAGCCCCTTCACTGGCGGAGACGGGGGTTGGGCGGAGGGGAAGCTTCGGAGCCACAGAGGAGAGTTCAGCAACAGGGGTGCAGAGGGCAAAGCGGAGAGATTCCCGCACAGAAGATTGGTGCTGATCAGCACTCACCAGCCTGAGAGGCTTGTTGGCTCACCCGCTGGGGCGGGCAGGGGCTGCGAGCTGAGGCTTGGGCTTTGGAGGTCAGATCCCAGTGAGAGGACTGGGGTTGGCTGCGTGAACACAGCCTGAAGTGGGCTAGCTGGAAGGGAGTCCGGGAAAAAGCCTGGAATTGCCTAAGAGTCAAGAGACCTGGAACTGCCTAAGAGTCAAGAGACTATTGTTTTGGGGTGCGTGAGGAGAGAAGATTCAGAACACCACCTAAACAAACTCCAAAGATGGGCTAGAGCTGCGACTATCAGTGTGGACACCAGAGACAGGCATCACGTTCTAACATGGCTGCTGCAGCCACCAAGAAGCCTGTGTGCAAGCACAGGTCGCTATCCACACCTCCCCTACCAGGAGCCTGTGCAGCCCACCACTGCCAGGGTCCCTTAATCCAGGGACAACTTCCCCAGGAGAACACACAGCATGCCTCAGGCTGTTGCAATGTCACGCCAGCCTCTGCCGCCACAGGCTCACCCCACATTCTGTCCCCTTACCTCACCCCAGCCTGAGTGAGCCAGAGCCCCCTAATCAGCTGCTACTTTAACCCCCTTGTGTCTGGGCAAAGAACAGACACCAGAGGGCGACCTACATGCAGAGGCGGGGCCAAATCCAAAGCTGAACCCCAGGAGCTGTGTGAATGATGAAGAGAAAGGGAAATTTCTCCCAGCAGCCTCAGGAGCAGCGGATTAAATCTCCACAATCAACTTGATGTACCCTGCATCTGTGGAATACCTGAGAAGACAATGAATCATCCCAAAATTGAGGTGGTGGACATTGGGAGCAACTGTAGACTTGGGGTTTGCTGCATGCGACTGACTAGTTTCTGATTTTTATGTTTATCTTAGTTTCGTTTTTAGTGCTTGTTATCATTGGTAGATTTGTTAATTGGTTTGGTTGCTCTCTTCTTTTTCCTTTATTTTTAAATTACTTTTTTTATTCTTTTATTTTAATAATTAAATTTTTTTTATTTTAATAACTTTATTTTATTATATTTTGTTTTCTTTCTTTTTTTTCTCCCTTTTCTTCTGAACCTTGTGGCTGACAGAGTCTTGGTGCTCTGGCTCATTGTCAGGCCTCACTCAGCCTTTGAGGTGGCAGAGCCGAGTTCAGGACATTAGACCACCAGAGACCTCCGGCCCCATGTAATATCAAACAGCAAGAACTCTCCCAGAGATCTCCATCTCAAAGCTAAGACCCAAGTCCACCCAATGTCCAGCAAGCTCCAGTGCTGGACTCCCCATGCCAAACAACTAGCAAGACAGAGAAACTGGCTAAAATCATAATAAGTTCACAGACACCCCAAAACACACCACTGAACAGGGTCCTGCCCACCAGAAAGACAAGATCCACCCTCATCCACTAGAACACAGGCACCAGCCCCTCCACCAGGAAGCCTATGCGACCCACTGAACCAACCTTACCCACTAGGGGCAGACACCAAAATCAACAGGATCTACGAACCTGCAGCATGTGAAAAGGAGACCCCAAACACAGTAAGTTAAGCAAAATGAGAAGACAGAGAAATACGCAGCAGATGAAGGAGCAAAGTAAAAACCCACCAGACCAAACAAGTGAAGAAGAAATAGGCAGTCTACCTGAAAAAGAGTTCAGAGTAATGATAGTAAAGATGATCCAAAATCTTGGAGATAGAAAGGAGAGGATAAAAGAAACGTTTGACAAGGACCTAGAAGAACTAAAGAGCAAACAAACAATGATGAACACCACAATAAATGAAATTAAAAATTCTCTAGAAGGAATCAATAACAGAATAACTGCGGCAGAAGAATAGATAAGTCACCTGGAAGTTAAAATAGTGGAAATAACTACTACAGAGCAGAATAAAGAAAAAAGAATGAAAAGAATTGAGGATGGTCTTAGAGACTTCTGGAACAACATTAAACCCACCAACATTTGAATTATAGGGGTCTCAGAAGAAGAAGAGAAAAAGAAAGGGACTGAGAAAATATTTGACGAGATTATAGTTGAAAAACTCCCTAATATGAGAAAGGAAATAGTTAATCAAGTCCAGGAAGCAGAGAGTCACATACAGGATAAATCCAAGGAGAAATATGCCAAGACACATATTAATGAAACTATCAACAATTAAATAAATAGAAAGAATATTAAAAGCAGCAAGGGAAAAACAACAAATAACACACAAGGGAATCCCCATAAGGTTAACAGCTGATCTTTCAGCAGAAAATCTGCAAGCCAGAAGGGTGTGGCAGGACATATTTTGTGATGAAAGGAAAAAACCTACAACCAAGATTACGCTACCCAGCAAGGATCTCATTCAGATTCGACAGAGAAATTAAAACCTTTACAGACAAGTAAAAGCTAAAAGAATTCAACACCACCAAACCAGTCTTTCAGCAAATGCTAAAGGAACTTCTCTAGGCAGGAAACACAAGAGAAGGAAAAGACCTACAGTAACGAACCCAAAACAATTCAGAAAATGGTAATAAGATTACCATTACCATTACCATTAATAGATAATACATATCGATAATTACCTTAAATGTAAATGGATTAAATGCTCCAAACAAAAGACGTTGATTGGCTGAATGCACAGGAAAACAAGGCCCGTATATATGCTGTGTACAGGAGACCCACTTCAGCCCTAGGGACACATACAGACTGAAATTGAGGGGATGGAAAAAGATATTTCATGCAAATGGAAAGCAAAAGAAAGCTGGAGTAGCAATTCTCATATCAGAAAAAATAGACTTTAAAATAAAGACTATTACAAGAGACAAAGAAGGACACTACATAATGATCAAGGGATTAATCCAAGAAGAAGATATAACAATTGTAAATATTGATGCACGCAAAATAGGAGCACCTCAATACATAAGGCAAATGCTAACAGCCATAAAAGGGGAAATTGACAGTAACACAATCATAGTAAGGGACTTTAACACCCAACTTTCACCAATGCATAGATCAACCAAAATGAAAATAAATAAGGAAACACAAGCTTTAAATGACACATTAAACAAGATGGACTTCATTGATATTTATAGGACATTATCCAAAAGCAATAGAATACACTTTCTTCTCAAGTACTCATGGAACATTCTCCAGGATAGATCATATCTTCGGTCACAAATCAAGCCTTGGTAAATTTAAGAAAATTGAAATTGTATCAAGTATCTTTTCCAACCACAATGCTATGAGACTAGATATCAATTACAGGAAAAGATCTGTAAAAAATACAAACACATGGAGGCTAAACAATCCACTACTTAATAACGAAGTGATCACTGAAGATATCAAAGAGGAAATTAAAAAATACCTAGAAACAAATGACAATGGAGAGACAACAACCCAAAACCTATGGGATGCAGCAAAAGCAGTTCTAAGAGGGAAGTTATAGCAATACAGTCCTACCTCAAAAAACAAGAAACATCTCAAATAAACAACCTAACCTTTCACCTAAAGCAATTATGGAAAGAAGAACAACAACAACAAAAAAACTCAAGTTAGCAGAAGGAAAGAAATCATAAATATCAGATGAGAAATAAATGAAAAAGAAATGAAGAAAACAATAGCAAAGATCAATAAAACTAAAAGCTGGTTCTATGAGAAGATAAACAAAATTGATAAACCATTAGCCAGACTCATCAAGAAAAAAAGGGAGAAGACTCATCAACAGAATTAGAAATGAAAAAGGAGATGTAACAACTGACACTGCAGAAATAACAGGGATCATGAGAGATTACTACAGGCAACTCTATGCCAATAAAATAGACAACCAGGAAGAAATGGACACATTCTTAGAAAAGCACAACCTTCTGAGACTGAACCAGGAAGAAATAGAAAATATAAACAGACCAATCACAAATGCTGAAATTGAGACTTTGATTAAAAATCTTCCAACAAACAAAAGCCCAGGACCAGAGGGCTTCACCGGCGAATTCTATCAAACATTTAGAGAAGAGCTAACATCTATCCTTCTCAAACTCTTCCAGAATACAGCAGAGGGAGGAACACTCCGAAACTCATTCTACAAGGCCACCATCACCCTGATACCAAAACCAAAGATGTCACAAAAAAATAAAACTACAGGCTAATATCACTGATGAACATAGATGCAAAAACCTCAACAAACTACTGTCAAACAGAATCCAGCAGCACATTAAAAGGATCATACACCATGTTCAAGTGTGGTTAATCCCAGGAATGCAAAGATTCTACAATATACAGAAATCAATCAATGTGATACACCATATTAACAAATTGAAGGATGAAAACCATATGATCATCTCAATAGATGCAGAAAAATCTATCAACAAAATTCAACACCTATTTATGATAAAAACCCTTCTGAAAGTAGGCATAGAGTGAACTTACCTCAACATAATAAAGGCTATATATGACAAACCCACAGCCAACATCTTTCTCAATGCTGAAAAACTGAAACCATTTCCTCTAAGGTCAGGAACAAGATAAGGCTGCCCACTCTCCCCACGATTATTCAACATAGTTTTGGGAGTTTTAGCCATAGCAATCAGAGAAGAAAAAGAAATAATAGGAATCCAAACTGGAAAAGAAGTAAAACTGTCACTGTTTGCAGGTGACGTGATACTATACGTAGAGCATAGTAAAGATGCTACCAGAAAACTACTAGAGATAATCAATGAATTTGGTAAAGAGCAGGATACAAAATTAATGCACAGAAATCTCTTGCAGTGTTTTACACTAATGATGAAAAATCTGAAAGAGAAATTAAGGAAACAGTCCCATTTAGCACTGCAACAAAAACAATAAAATACCTAGGAATAAGCCTAGCTAAGGAGACAAAAGACCTGTATGCACAAAACTATAAGACACTGATGGAAGAAATTAGAGATGATACCAACAGATGGAGAGATATACCATGATCTTGGATTGGAAGAATCAACATTGTGAAAATGACTAGTACCCAAAGCAATCTACAGATTCAATGCAATCCCTGTCAAACTACGAATGGCATTTTTCACAGAACTAGAACAAAAAATTTCACAATTTGAATGGAAACACAAAAGACCCCGAAAGGCCAAAACAATCTTGGGAAAGAAAAATGGGGTTGGAGGAATCAGGCTCCCTGAATTCAGACTGTACTACAAAGCTACACTAATCAAGACCGTATGGTACTTGCACAAAAACAGAAATATAGATCAATGGAACAGGATAGAAAGCCCAGAGATAAACCTATGCACATATGGTCACCTTATTTTTGATAAAGGAGGCAAGAATATACAGTGGAAAGAAGACAGCCTCTTCAATAAGTGGTGCTGGGAGAACTGCACAGCCACATGTAAAAGAATGAAATTAGAACACTCTCCAGCACCATACACAAAAATGAACTCCAAATGGATTA
This sequence comes from Delphinapterus leucas, assembly GCF_059928025.1. Lineage (NCBI taxonomy): Eukaryota > Metazoa > Chordata > Mammalia > Artiodactyla > Monodontidae > Delphinapterus > Delphinapterus leucas. Next base: position 23,607,174 of record NC_143136.1, on the reverse strand, counting down.
AAAACCTAAATGTAAGGCCAGACACTGTAAAACCCTTAGAGGAAAACATAGACAGAACACTCTGACATAAATGACAGCAAGATCCTTTTTGACCCACCTCCTAGAGAAATGGAAATAAAAACAGAAGTAAACAAATGAGACCCAATGAAACTTAAAAGCTTTTGCACAGCAAAGGAAACCATATACAAGATGAAAAGACAACCCTCAGAATGGGAGAAAATATTTTCAAATGAAGCAACTGACAAAGGATTAATCTCCAAAATATACAAGTAGCTCATGCAGCTCAATATCAAAAAAACAAACAACCCAATCCAGAAACGGGCAGAAGACCTAAACAGACATTTCTCCAAAGAAGATATATAGATTGCCAACAAACACATGAAAGAATGGTCAACATCATTAATCATTAGAGAAATGCAAATCAAAACTACAATGAGATATCATCTCACACCAGTCAGAATGGCCATCATCAAAAAATCTAGAAATAATAAATGCTGGAGAGGGTGTGGAGAAAAGGGAACCCTCTTGCACTGTTGGTGGGAATGTAAATTGATACAACCACTATGGAGAACAGTATGGAGGTTCTTTAAAAAACTAAAAATAGAACTACCATAAGACCCAGCAAACCTACTGCTGGGCACATACCCTGAGAAAACCATAATTCAAAAAGATTCATGTAACACAGTGTTCATTGTAACTCTATTTACAGTATCCAGGACATGGAAGCAGCCTAAGTGTCCATCGACAGATGAATGGATAAAGAAGATGTGGCACATATATACAATGGAATATTGCTCAGCCATAAAAAGAAACGATATTGAGTTATTGTAGTGAGGTGGATGGACCTAGAGTCTGTCATACAGAGTGAAGTAAGTCAGAAGGAGAAAAACAAATACTGTATGCTAACACATATATATGGAATCAAAAAAAAAAAAAAGGTTCTGAAGAACCTAGTGGCAAGACAGGAATAAAGACAGACGTAGAGAATGGATTTGAGGACATGCGGAGGGGGAAGGATAAGCTGAGGTGAAGTGAGAGAGTGGCATTGACATATACACACTGCCAAATGTAAAATAGATATCTAGTGGGAAGCAGCTGCATAGAACAGGGAGATCACCTGGGTGCTTTGTGACCACCTAGAGGGGTGGGATAGGGAGGGTTGGAGGGAAACACAAGAGGGTGGGGATATGGGGATATATGTATACGTATAGCTGATTCACTTTGTTATACGACAGAAAGTAACACAACAATGTAAAGCAATTATACTCCAATAAAAATGTTAAAAAAAAAAAGTGGAAGAAACGATATCATTTAGTAGGTAATTCAAGCAATGTTGATGGGAGAAAATGGTGGCTTGAGCTTATGTGATTAGAAAAGGAGAGAATGATTACAGATTAAGAATATATTTGGAGGGTTGAACCAAAAAGACTTTTTGATATATTTGATGTAGAAGGTGAGTGAAAGATAGGAACAATGATATCTGCAATTTTTTTTCTACTTTAGTAATTTTGTGGTATCATTCACTGAATTGAGGAGCATGGAAGTGGAATACTTTTAAGGTAAAGATAAAGTTGCACTCCAGAGTTAGTTATTGGGCTTGCTAAATTTGAGATGTTTCTTAAACATGCAATTAGGAATGTCTAATTGGTAGTTGGATATTTGCATTTGGAATTCAGAAGAGAAGTCAGCACTGGCTATTAATATTTGAGACCCAATGGCATATGGGTTGTAAAGTCATGGGACCAGGTGAAATAATCTGAAGAGAAATTATAGAGAAAGAAGAGAAAAAAATCTAGGACATAGCTCTGGGACATGCCAATATTGAATAAGAGAGGAATACATATAATAGAGGAATCAACAAAGGAGACTGAGAAATAGCTAGTGAGGTAACGGAAAAGCCAAGGAGGAGTGTAGCCACAGAAGCCAAGGAAAGAAAGTATTGTAGTTCAAGAAGAAGCAAGTGGCCAACTGTTTAGCTGAGAGATCTAGTAATATTAAAACAGTGAAATAGCTGTTAAAGTTAGCACAGGGGAAGTCATATGTTACAAGAGCTATTTCAGTTGAACGATGATCTTTTGAGGAGAGAATGGAGGACAAAGAAGAGGGAGACAATAAACACCTCTTCCAATCAACTTATTGTGAAAGGGAACCAAGAAGAGAAATGATAGCTGCAAGGCAATGTAGAGCAAAAGAGGGTTTTATAAAGTAGGAAGATTCTAGAATATGTACGTTGGTAGGATTGACTTGGTAGAAAGAAACTGACTATGCAGGAGATGGGATAATTGCCAGAGCCAGGTTCATTAGAAGGTGAGCATTGCGAGAGCTAGAGCACAAAAGAAGAAGTTTAATATGAACAGGGACATTTCATTTATTGTAAGAAAAAATAGAGGGGCAGAGATAGAAGTTCAATTTCATGTAGGTCTGTAGATTTTGTGATGAAAGTGAAGAAACTTTAGACTGACTATTTTATCAATGTCAGCATTTGAGAGGGAAGAGTGAGTGGAAAGGAAATGGGACTAGAGGTGAGGGCGCCATAGGACTAAGGAGAAGGTATGAGACTCTCATTTTGGATAATGTCAGAGTAAACATGCAGTGTAGTGGGGTTGCAGGGTATTAGAGAATACCATTTGTCACCCTGTGGCCATACATTTAGAGTGAGACAAGAGAGCATTATTATGCATCATGAAGTTTGCACTGTGTGGTAGGCTGAATAATGGTCCCCCAAAATATCCAGGTTCTCATCTCTGAACCTGTGAATATTACCATATATGACAAGAGGGACTTGGCAGATGTGATTAAATTAAGGATCATGAGATAATATTTTTTTGGGTTAGCTGGATCTGTCCCAAATGTAATCACAAGTGTCCTTTTAAGAGTGAGGCAGAAGGGGGGCTTCCCTGGTGGCGCAGTGGTTGAGAGTCCGCCTGCCGATGCAGGGGACATGGGTTCGTGCCCCGGTCCGCGAAGATCCCACATGCCTCGGAGCGGTTGGGCCCGTGAGCCATGGCCACTGAGCCTGTGCGTCCGGAGCCTGTGCTCCGCAATGGGAGAGGCCACAACAGTGAGAGGCCCGCGTACCGCAAAAAAAAAAAGAGTGAGGCAGAAGGAGATTTGATTAGAAAAGAGAAAAAGGTAATACGATGAGAATAAATTTCTCATGTTTGAAGCCAGTAGGTTTGTGGTAATTTGTTATAGCAGTGATAGGAAACTGATATACTCCATTAATTAATTAATTAACTGATTCATTCCTCTTCCTTTGTATGTATAACTTCTCCCTTATTTTAGGATACTTCCTATTAGCATTAAACATGCTTAAGAGTCTCCTTTAAAAAAGCAACAACATTAATAAACAAAAATAAGATAAAATTTCTTAACTTCACCTGCTCAGCCCTAGCTAATATTCCCTTTAAAATAGTCCTTTTTAAAACTAAAGGTTTTAATTTTTATCATCTCCACCTCACCTTTCATCCATTCCGTAATCCACTACCAACTGTCTTCAACTTTTTACTCTAGTAAATCACTCTAAATATTTAGCAATGTGCTTTTATTCTTAATTCCAGTGTAATCTGTTCATTTCTACTTTTCTTAGCCTCGTGGTTAAGCAATTGATTTCCCTGTTCTGGTGATAATCTCTCTTTTTCTATTTTATGACACCACTTTTTTTTCTAGTTACTTTTTCCCCCTCTCTGTCCATTCTTTTGTCTCCTTCATGAGCTGCCCTTTTTTCAGTTTTTTCCTGAGTGTTCTTAACAGAACTCTATTTTCTTCTCATTCTGTACACTTCCCTTGAGTAATCTTATCTATTTCCAGGACTTCGATTACTATCTGTATACTGATCACTCTAAATTTTCTATCTGGCACTCAGAGTTCTCACCTGCTCAAATACACCCTGTTCTACTACACCTTCCTGTCACACTGAGATGTCCTGAGTTGGAAGGACAGTCTCTGTCATCCTGTTCCACAGCACACTCATACTAGACTACAGTGACTAAGAATATTGGATCTGGGGTCACTGAATTGAATTTGAGTCTGGCTTTGCTCCCTTCTTTCCTGCAATAGCAGAGGCAAGCGATTTCTCATCTTAATCTGTAAAATAGTAAACCCCCTCTAAACTCTGATGATTAAATGACACAAGGTACAAGTCAAGGCATAGTATGTGGCACACAGCAGGTGATTAATAAATGCTGGCCATTATTATTACTGCTAGTTTTCTTCTTTTCCTAAGTACTGTATCCACTGGTAATTACTACCATGGCACTTGTATTCTCTAGTGCTGTTTCTGTAATAGCTTCTAAACTCTTCCACAGCTTTCGGTATTCACAGCCCACCATTGCTATCCCCACTTCTCTTTGCAGTTGTCTCCATCAGTTTTCCTGTCCCTCCTGCATTTGCTTTTCTGTTTTGTTTCACTTTCCTTGTCACTCCTACACTCATTTTTCTGTTCTCTTTGTCACTCCCCTTCTCCTCCTGAGTCTCAGTAGTCCAGACCACTCTTTAAGACAGTAGTCCGCAACCTATTTGGCACCAGGGACCGGTTGCGTGGAAGACAATTTTTCTACAGACTGGTGGTGGGAGTGGGGGCGGGCAGGGGCGGTGGTCCAGGCGGTAATGCGAGCCATGGGGAGCGGCAGATGAAGCTTTGCTTGCTCCCTGCTCACCTCCTGCTGTGAGGCCCAGTTCCTAACAGGACCGGTACTGGTCCACGGCTCGGGGGTTGGGGACCCCTGCTTTAAGACATCTTCCTCTATGCCAAGTTCTGCTTCTTAGTTTTTATAGTTGTAAGATATTTTATCATTATTATTTATAGTAAAAATGGGAAGGGATGATTAGAAGAGACTTGTAAGTCTCCTTAACCTGAGGACAGCCCTGGAAAAGAAATTTCCTTGAAATAAGTTAGTGACAGATCACCCGGCAAACACTAATGGTATGCACTAGTGGGAGAGTCATTATCTATGGACTGCTATAGCAGGATGTCTGGGGTGCTTACGGAAAACAAACATAGAATCTATGGATCTATGTGGCATGGTCCCCTAGAAATGTAATGTATACTCTGTGACACTCCTAATGTAAAATGGAGATTTTAAAAAATGTCCAAACAGCTCCTTTTAGGTAAAAACTAGCACTGTACATATCTGTCAGGGGCTTCATTTGTTAACCTGGTCCTGATTGACAAGAAAGGCCTGGGAAGTTGTGTTTGTCTTTCTGTATATGTATATGTCCCTGCTTTGTCTGTGTCATTTGATTATGTCATTTGATTATGAAATCATTAGTAAAGCTTGATACTGGGTGAGGTTTATGATTTGTGTGAGTCTGATTTGACAGTTCAAACCTTTGGGTTTTCTCAGTAGATATGGTGGCATTCAGACGACTGAAGTTGCTGGAAAATTTCTCTCTAGATATTTGAGTCAATGCTAGGCTATGATTCCAAAATAACTATCTGTAGTGGTTACAGTTCCCTTTGAGGCAATGCATTATCATAGTAATTCAGTGAAGAAGCGTGTATACATGTGTTTAGTGCAATACGTCATCAATGTCTATATCTCTGAGTCTGTATAATGCCACAGAGCAAACATCAATCTGATCAGTGATTTGCCATTTACAGAGCCTCTAGAATATTTGACTATTAAAATAAATCAATAATTCATTCATTCATTTAGCCTCCAACTATTTAAGAAATCATTTCTATAAAAATATATGCATTTTTCACTGAATTACATATGAACCAATTTACAAATAAGGTTAGCTTATTTTCACAATATCCCATCTTCTTTTGAAAATTGTAGCCTAAACTATTTAGATATCATTTATGAGAAGTAGAAATATAACACACCATATTTGTGTCTTTTTCTTTTTCTTGCTGTTACAATGAATATTACATACTTTTCAAGTGTGCTATTTTCCAAATGTGTATTTCATCATATTGTAATTAGGACCACAACATTTCCTAGAATGTTGCTTACATCTTAATGAAAGGATAATTATGCTGTGAAGCTTTATATTTTGGACATTACATTTATTTCTCAGTGATTCTCTCACTTTGTAGAAAAAATTTTTTCATTCTTGTGTTTTTAATGCATCATGTACCTGATGGAAAATAAAGATATTCTTCAATGAGGCTATGTTGTCAGTTGATAAGAATTCAAATATCTACATGAAGCCCCTTTTTTCTCCTCCTTTAACAGATTTCCAAAATTCTCTATTTCTTTTTAGTAAGGGTTTCTTGGATACTTTTTAACATTGCTTTTCTTTCTGTATCTTTTGAAAGATTATCTATATGTAGAGAGGATTACAGTCTGAAGGGACTTGGGAATCTAAAAAGTCATCTGGGTTCAAGAGAAAGGGGAGGGACTTCCCTGGCGGTCCAGTGGTTAAGACTTTGCCTTCCAGTGCAGGCTGTGAGGGTTTGATCCCTGGTCAGGGAGCTAAGATTCCACATATCTCGTGGCCAAAATGCCAAAACATAAAACGGAAGCAATACCGTGACAAATTCAATACAGACTTTAAAAATGGTCCACATCAAAAAAGCTTTAAAAAAAAGAGAAAGGGGAGTCAATACTAATTATAATGTAAGAACAATAATAGTTCAGCTTTGTATCATCCTTCACCTTTGTATCGAACTTTTCAAAATCATTTCAAGGTATTTCTAATATATAAATATCATAATCTAGAGCACACAGAAGCTGAGTTCTCCACATATTCCAGTTTATTGAATTACAAGGGAGAGCAATTTTATAAAATTAAAATCTCAAAATGGATTTTCTTTTGACTGTTGTTTGGAAAGGCCTGTTTCCTTAGTTGATAAAAATCAAGAAGATTTAAGGTTGGCCGTAAATAAAACAATCTCCTCATGGGAGGTGAAGCCTGACAGTAGTGCTGGCACCCAGCCCCACTGAGGTGGGCTTCTCCCTGGTTCTGCCTTGGACTGTGTTACTGTTCCCTGTATGCCCTGCCCTTCTCCTTGGGAGGAGTACACCCGTCCACAAAGTTGAACTTAGGTGTACCCATGTGATGATGTGACGTGTTTTGGTCAATGAAGTGTGAACAAAGGGAAGGATGTCACTTGCTGGCACAGGCTTTAAGAGTTGGCACAGGCTTTGCCATTCTCTCTCATTTTCCTTCTCCTGTGATAGACATATTGTGTCCTAAGAGAAGATGGCGTGACAAAGCTGCAGGCAACCAACAATGGACATGTATGGTGAGTGAGGAATAACATTTGTGTTGTAAGTCACGCATGTTTTAGAGTCGTTTGCACTGAAGCCAACCTAGGCTGACTTCCCTGGTCAGGTTTCTTAAGACTATTCACTATCCTGTCCTCTAGTGTTGCTACTTACTCCCTTTGTGATATTCTGACCTAAATGTGGTCAAAGGCGTTCCTCTTGATCCTCCATTGCTAAGTACCTTCACTAAAACCAGGTGTCAGAAAACTGTGAAAAAACCTGGAATCTAGCATAATCCCCCCTATATTTACTGATTCTCTAGTTCCATATGGAACCCCAGGGTAAAAACTTCTTGATAGACGTCCAGTCTTTAGTTCCTGTTCTTGGCTAGCAATTGAATGGCTCTTACCACCTGTGGCAGACACTGCACTGTTGCACAGATCAGCACCTCCTTCAGAAAAATACTCATTGCACAGTTGTGAGGACCAACTGTTAACTCCTTTGGGTCCACCTCAGACTGAGCTGAGGCCATCTGCTCCTCAGAATAGCCTTAGACAGTGACTAAGCCAGAATGTAGTTCCAGCACCTAGACATTTCCTGTCAATAGGGGACTTGTCTAATGGGTAACCTTTGAGGCTCCCCAGTGGACTGGCTGAGACTTTGTCAGATCTGCATTCTGCCTGGCATTTCCTCCTACCCAATCCTGCTTTTTCTTATTTCTTCACCGATATTACTTTCCAAGAGAATTTGTACTCCTAACTTTGGCTTAACATCTGCTTCCTGGAGGAACAAACTCACACAATATTCACCAACTTTTTGAGAGTGCCCTACTAGGTATAAAGACAGGACCAAAAAAATAAAAAGCAAAAAAAAAATTTAATTTTTAAAAATTAAAAAGAATAAAAGAAAGAAATGGTGGAATTTATCTACACTGTAGGTAGAAGTAATGGATGCCTGAACTGGTATTTAATGACAAGAAGTGGGAAAAAAAAAGATTTGAAAAAAATTTAGGAAGCTCAAATTATAGGCTTATCTTTGCCACTAAATTGTGTCACATTAGTCTGGATGTTTAATTCATCTGGACTTCGGTTTACTCACTTGTGAAAAGGAGTCATTTGAATGAGGTAACTGCTAAAGTTTTTTCAATACTGTTCAGAGAGGAAAAGTGGGGGAAGATGGACAAAGGGGAAGGGGAAGGAGGGAACAGGGTAGGTGGAATTATAGGGATGAATATAGCAGGAAAGATTTGAAAGAGCTTTGGTTGGGAAGATTTGCACATTTATGACATTAGTGAGAAGTCTTTTTTTTCAGGCAAAAATCTAAAGTGCATTTAACATACTGATTTATGTTCCTCTAGCCTCCTAACTTTCTTTTAAAAATCTCTTAATACCATAAACATATTTTTATCTAGTCTTTTGAAAGAGAATTTATAACATCTTAGAACTGTCACTTAAATACGAAGAGGGAGTCAATCGTTATCGGGGTATTTTGTAAGTTTGTGAAAAGCATTAAGCAAAGTCCCAATAAAACCAAATTTCCTTTTCAAAAAATTCTAGGATTTATGTAAATCTCATAAACTTTGGCAGTCAGGGAAAATAGATATTTGCCATAAAGAGTAGTGACTTGAGTCTACAGCTTAAGCAATACAGGTAATTGTAGGAAAAGTAAAGAAAGAAGTTCCACTTTACTCTCCTGTGCTTTGGCAAATTGTGTTGCATCTGCTACAGACCTGGCAAAGTACAGTGTATCATTTTGGAAATTGTTGCTGTGTGTGGTTATTGCACACTACCGCAACAGAGGTTTCCAAAGTCATTGCAGAGCTGGGGTGACAGGGTCACTAGGTATGAGCACTTTCTGGGCTCTTTGTCAGTCTGCTGAATAGCTGACATCAGTTTCAGGAGGCAGAAAAGTGCCAGAGCCTGTTTTCACTTGGCAAGCCTTTGATAGATCATAGTTGAGTGAATAAAAGTTCTACTAACTTACTTGTACTTCTAGAACTCCACGATGTTTCTTGAGTGTTGAAATAAATGAACAGGCAAAACAATAGTTGATTTTAAGTTTTGTTATCATTCTAAAAAAATTCTGAAAGAATTCATATTTTATTTTAAAAATATCAGTAAGTGTAAATGTAGCAGTGAAGATAAATACAATACTAAATATTTATTCTAGTGTGGGCACCATCACCTCTTGCCTGAAATACGAAAGTAACCTTTTTATCTTCTATTTTGCCTTCCTTCAGTCTTTCTACACAATGTAGCCGAAGAGACTTTTCTGAAGAAAAAAAAAAAATCTGATCATGGCATTCCCTGTTAAAATATCTTGTGATCTCACCTATTTAAAAAACTTTAGTAGGTTAATCCATTAAGTAATGCTATGTAAGAAATCACACAAAAACTTAGTTGTTTAAAACAACCAAAATCATTTTCTTTTCCTCACCATTTCTATGGGTACATAATTCAGGAGTGGTTTGGCTTAATGGTTCTGGCCTGAAGTCTCTCTAAGGCTGTAATGGCTTGTTGACTGCAGCTGCAGTTATACGAAGGCTTGACTGAGGCTGGGGATCTGTTCCTAAGAAAGCTCACCTCACTTACGTGGCTGTTATGTTGCTGATCACAAGTTGATTTCTCTCCAGAGGGCTGCTTGAATCTCCTCACAACATGGTGGCTAGTTTACCCCAGAGTGACTCAAGCAATCAATGCAGAACTCCACTGATTTTTGTGACCTAATCTCAGAACTTTATCCCTTCTGTCATGTTCTATTGGTCAAATAGGCCAGCATTGATTCATTATGGGAGGGGAGCACACAGAGGTGTAAATCATAGGCGGCAAAGATCATTGGGTACCATCTTGGAGGCTGGCTATCATAGTTGGTTTTCATTTGTTTATTTTGGGAAAAAGTTCAAACTCTAAGACATTGCTTACAAAACCTTGGTCAAAATGATTTGACCATTTCTTACATCTTCACCTTCATCCTGCCACTCCCTGGATCATGCTCAAGCCATAAAAAAAAAATCTTTATTTAGTTCTTCTAATGCATACCATACTGTTATCGCTCTCATCTCAGATCTCATATTCCCATTATTTTATTGATCCACTTCTACTCATTCCTAAGGTTAACTTGTTAGATATTACTCTTTTTTGAAAGTTTCACCTTGACTTCCCAATCGTGGATTGGTGACTTGGTTCTGTTCCCACGTAGTATCTTGTCTTTCTTAAATTATAATATCCATTACACTTCTCTTTTATAATTACATTTTTTTCCTATTGTGTGTGCACTAGCAATCTTTGAGATCTATGAAGGAAGGAGCTTTGCATATTTTGTTCATCATTCGGCCTCATTGCCCACCCCAAGTATAAAATGAAGTATTTGTTGAATGAAGGAATGATTATAAAAATGAATGTAAGAATATCTTCACTCTCAGTAAGTGACATTTACTTCTAATTTTCTAAGAAAACAGATACAATCTAATAGCTAAATTCACCTATAATCATTTTTATCTAACTTATCTCTCTTTATAAACATTAAAAACAGAAAAGAAAAATCCAGTGTAATATATCAAGACTAGGGTTTGGTACTCTTTAGGATCACACTAGTAATTTGTAGATTCTAGAAATACATACCCCATATTTTTCTTCCAGTGATCACTGATAAACTAATGAAAATGATTTTATATTTCTAAGTTATAGATCAATACTCTGACATCTGAGAATCAGTGAAAGTCAATTAAGATTTTCTACGAAATTAAAATATTTTTCCTTTCAAATCTGTGAAATTGCAATGTTGTGGTTAAAATAGACTGAGTCAAAATTTTCATGTCTTCAAATTTAATATTACCTATATATTATTTTCGTATTCCAGTTTTAAAGATGAACAAAACATCATTTAGCAAAATATAGTATTATTAATTAATTTTACAAAACAAAGATCACTTAAAGACATTTCTATGACATTTCACTTTACCTCCCACTAAACGTCACTGAATATAATCAAATCCCTATTCACAGTAAGAGACCCTACTGTGCATATGCTTAGAGAAATAGTAGTGCTTAAGAAAAGTACTTCATTGGTAAAGCTTCAGTCAATATTTCCATTATTTTAAAAGTGTTGGAATATCTACTTCTCCAGATATGTTAAATGGCAAATAAATGGAGGGAAGCAGGGAAGGGGATAGTTCGTGTTCCATCGTATTGACTGGAGACTCTGAGAAAGCACTTCATGTAGGTTGATGTGGCATCTGTAAATACCATCTGACGGAACAGAACCTGGCTGGCTACTTGTCTCAATTATACTGATGTTTCTGGTCTTAATGCCTTTGGGGCTCACATTTACCCTTTGTCTGCCCCATGGATGAACTCATTTGGAAGACATTTTTGTAAAAGTTTTCCAAATTGGAACAATTACTTTGAATTTTGTCAGTGAAGTATTTACATACAGCAAAAATTAGTACATTATTTGATAATAAGTTCATGGTAATCTGTGGTCCTCTGCTATATTGGCATCATTTACACATCACACAGCCTGCATTTTGTAAAACTTTCTTTGATTATTTGTGGTTTGAGACATGAATGTAAGAGATACAATGGAAAAGGAAAGTGTGAGTTTCCTTTCTGTTTATGATACTTACATAGGGTCTATTTAGGACAGATTTGGGGGTACTTGGACATATTCTTGTGAATTCACAACCTACCTTATGAATTTTGAAAAGAGGAAACAAAACCAGTATTTTGAGCTATGGCTCAGCTCATCAAAGTTTTAGACTATGTATCATGTAGCCATGACAAAAGTTTCAGTTTGCTAATCAGGGGTTTATTTTACTCTCACCAACAGAAAAATATTCAAAAGAAATGAAAATGCTAGTAGGAGAAAATAAATACTATCAAAAGCTTATATTGTGGACTTACCTCTCAAGCTTTCCAAGTGAAAAGGTAGACTTTTTTTAACTAATAAAGAAAAGTTGTAAAAAATATGGAGAATATAGTTCTTTTGTCTACCTGAATCCTTATCCTCTAAAGAGTCAGAGAGCAGAGAGTGGAGACATACATTTCCTTTAAAGGGTGACAAAGTATATTTGATTTTATAAATTTTAAGGGCATTTCTTGGAATATACTAGTAAGTTTAATCATAGCCTAAATGCACATTCTTAACTCAAAGAATGCATTTTATTTTGAAAATAAAATTTTCTACAAGTTATATATATTATTTTGTTATTGAAACTACCAGTGTGCGAGTACATGTTACTGTACAAAAATTTAAGTTATAGGAGATAATATAAATCTTAAGGAAAATTACAGAATTCTGTTTAATTCATAAGCAATTATTGTATAATTTTTTAGCTTAGTTTATTGTATCAACCTAAGAGCTTTTAGGCCTCTAGCACCAGAATGTAAATATGTATCTATGTAATAAGTAATAATGTAACATTCATCATATATGTTATAGTTCAATATTCACAAATGTACTTTTGGATGTGAATCACATTGTATGGATGTGTTGGGTTGATGTTATTGTGAGGACCCTGACAAACTGCTATTGCAACTGGGTAAAAAAGATAAAATTCTGTCAGTAGACTTTAGTGAAAAATGTGTGTTCTCTTGAGGTCCAAGATACAATAGCTTCTTGGATACAACAGTTGAAGATACAATTGCTTTTGTAGCAAAACTTCTGTGATCAGTAAGCTTAAAACTCAAAAACATATACCATTAATGTTAGGAGTTCATATTAAGGGCTCAGACTGGTATCACAGTGACTCAAGATGTTGCCAATGTGGTCAGTTTTCTTTTCTCCCATCTCTATGGGATGTGATTCGAAATTAGCCATTTAGTAAGCTTTAAAATCATTAACTGATAACCATATTGTTTCCTCATCACATTCTAGCAGGCAAATAAATAGCTTATTTTCACAAAGAGCAGGCAAATAAATAGCTTATTTTCAGCAATAATCCCTTCTGATGATTTTATTAAAGTAATGATAAAAGAGTTTAAAAAAATGAAACTGTGGAAGTGACCAAGAATGTTTCTGTGTGTTTGTAATATGCTAATTATTCTAGATAGTCCTTGTAAAAGACTGCTTAAATAAGTCTTCAGCTACAATTGCAGTCAACAGTTTTAGCTGTTGGTGTTTCCTTGGTGGCACAGGATCATAAATAATTAATATTTCTAAATTAGCATGGTCCAGTCTCCCAATTTATTGCCTCAGTCACCTTTTCAAGTTGATAGATTTTTCTCTCAGGTGCTAAAAAGTGATTTTTGGATAAATTGTTTTGGCTAAAATTATCCCTAAATAATGGGTGGTAAATATGTGTTGATCTGACTTGAAGACCTAAAATATCAATATCTTAAATCATTTAGAATGTGTTTATTTTTCATTATGAAATTCATACATTATGAATTTTTATTATGAAATTAAATTTTCTTTATATATATAAAGAAAAATTTTAAAGTAAACAGAAAAGTAAAAGCCCATTTCCACTTAACCTAACAAAACAATTGCTAGCATTTAAATATAATTTATTCTAATCATTTTCTATATTTGTATACATTTTTGCATATATTTGTAATCATATGTTTGTCTTGCAAATAAAATTTCATTTTATTTATCCCTATAGACATCTAACACCATCTGTATCATCTAACACTATTCATAATACATAGTAGATATTTAATAAATGTGATCAATCGAATATATGAAATATATCCAGATACCGGAAGAATGCATATTTATACATTCATGTAGTAGGTCCTAGGGTTTTCACACTTCCAAGATGCACTATTCTCACTATCATCTGTGTAAATAACACTCCCAAAGGTGTAACTCTATTTATACAGACCATTATGTGCATGGTGTTTCTTTTAGAGATGTGCAACACTGAGGCCATGTATGTGTATTCATGTGTAGTACATATACATACTTACATAATGCATAAATACACATGAATACATACACAACTATAATAGCCATAGGTATATACCAATCTATCTATAAAACTGTAGATAGATACTACTACTGCTACTACTTCTTAGATTTATATCTATCAATCTATCTATAAAACTAATATTTATCCCTACTAATAACCTCAAAATTAAATGCACTTCAACTCATTGGTTTAATAAATATTTATGTGTGCTGATACTGAGCTAAGGACTAGGGAAGCAACATATCAGCAAGACAGACATTATTCCTACCCTCTTGAAAATACTACAGATGATAGTGTAAGAGTATGTTAAAAGGAGACTTTTACTGATATCACAGCTCTAAAATCTCTAGCAGCTCTATGACTGCAGACAGTAGCTAGGAGGTATCTTTATATTCCAAACTGGGATGATGAATCCTCTATGCCAGAATTGTAAAAGGCAACCAGAGAAATCGTTCTGCTAGTATCACCAACCCTCCACACTTAATAAGAAAAGGCTGGGAATTCATTTGAATTTGAGATTTGGAAGGGAGAATTTCTTTGAGGGAAGTCAGAGTCCTGTGACATTTGTCCTCCCTTCCTCTAGGTATGGAGAAAGGCTCTTCTGTCTTCCTCCTACACCAAGTGAGAATTTGCTTGAGTTCTCTGAAATTGGAGGAATATCAAAGATGGCTCATGATTTACTAAATAAACTAAAAATAATATAAAAGTGTCTTGAGGCAAGAGAATAGTTAGCTGCCTTGCAGGCCTGGTGGCAAGGGTAGGAGAAACTCCCCTAGGGATGAAGGGTACTTCATGCCATACTTCTTGTAGATTGGATCAGATGTGGGTGCCACAAAAGAGAGATAACTGTGAGAAGTCTTGGAAAGAACTTTGTTCAAGATGACCTTCTGAAGGTATATAATGACCAAGCAAAAAACCTCTGGAAGCAGAGAATGAAGGGGCATTGTAAGCTGCCTACACAGGAAGAAATCACAGTCTTAGGAATATTAGGAAAAAGAAATGGAGGTCACCAGTTGGGGGGCTCTCTGAAGAAGCTACAAGTATCTCAAAGAAGGAAACAAACATATCTTGGGCCAGCCGCCATAGAGTGTGTCAATGATGTATGGCAACTGTGCCAGTCACTTAAGCTTTCTTCTGCTTTTCATCTCTTCTCCATCCCACCTGAGGAGTCAGAGGCAGCCTGGAGTAAAAGATCAAGGTAGGGAAAGAAACCCAAACTCCCTGCCTTGCCCATTTCAAGCCAAATTGAAAAAGAGAAGATTTAAAGTGAATGCCATTTAATATTACACTAGACTAGCCTAGACATGGCATTTTTGATATGTTAATACCATGAAGTAACTTGACAAGCAATGAAATTTGATTGAAACTTCATCCATCACAGGGAAGAAATTGTTTAAAGGCGAAATCGTGAAAAAGTATAAAGTCATGTTATTCTTTCACTTTATCCAGCCTAGTTCATTCTAGTAACTGGTCACAAAAAGCAATAACAACAAAGAATCACAAGTTCTATAATATAGGCTATGACGCACGTTATGTGAGGACAGAGAGAGCTTTGCTTCCAGCTATTTTGAGCTACTCTGCTTACAACTACTCCATGATAGTAGAGGTGAAGAGAACATAATCTTGGATCCATGGTAAATCCTGCCTAAGACACTGACTGTAGAGATGAGGTGTCTCCGAGAGGTGGTTGGCAAGACAGAAAACCAGGAGCTGAGGAGGGTCAAAAAACCAGACGAAAATCCATCTCTTGTGCCTCAGAGAGTGTAGCAGAATATTCTCAAAGTTCTGCACTTTCTCTCCTGGTGTCTCCAGGCACGCACAAAAGCATCCCATAAGGGGAAGGAAAACTTTTAAAACCTGTCAGGTTGAGAGACTGCTAAACCATCGTATAATAAGTCCAGTCAAGTAGGAACTTTCATATTCTTCTCACCTTTCTTTTCTTCCTCCTCTTTGATCCTGGAGAAAGATAGAAACATCAGCTAATAAGCAATAGAAAAGGGCCGTAAGAGAGATCTGACAATGGAACAAAGTTGGAAGCCCAGATTAATCATAAGAGATTTTGATTATAGGATATAAGATGGAGTATTTATAATTACTAAATTAAACTGTGTTTTGACATTAAAGTTACCCAAAATTTCCTATTTCCTTAGTAATAAGAACTAACACATAGAGCCCCTAGTATGTGCCAAGTGTGGTTCTAATAGCTATTATCTCTATTAACTCTTTTAATCCTCAAAACAACCCCAGGATGTAGGAAAACATTATGCATTTTATAGAGGAGAAAACTGAGGCACAATGACTTGCCAAGGTTATACAATTTGTAAGTGACACAGTTTGGGGCTTATATCCGGGAAGTCTGGTTCCAGAGTACATGATCCTTACCACTACTTTCTAGGCTAAAAGTAAAGATAAATGTCAGGGACTGCTCTACTTTTAATCAAGTGTCAAACATAGGGAATCTCCCTCCTCCCCACTAAGCAGATTTGAATATAGCAAGGGAAACAATTACAACGTTGCTTCTACAACTATAATTCCTTGTTCAGTGTATGTGTATATCCTGGAGAAAGAAATGTAAACACTCTGCACTTCTATGCCCTATCTATGAAGCATAGATACCTTCTACCAATACCTTCTACCAATACCTTCCTCATGGTGTATAATGGGGATTACATGAAAGGATTCCTGTTAGATCAGCATGGTTCCTGGCACACAACAGCCCTCAATTAATTCTACCCATCTTTTACTAGACCATTATCTTTTCATTTACCTGACATTAGTGATAAAGCTCTTTGGGGTAATTTCTACACATCACTAAAGACACATGGTTGCTCTCAGAGGAAGCTGAGAGTTCGTGAAGTTCACTGCTCTTATGTAAATAGCAAAGATCTATTAGATGTCATTATCTACTGACAAAATGACTCTGTTTTGGCCTGAAACATGTGCAGAGGGTACTGGGATGTCACCCATTCCGCATACATAACAGATGAGGCAATTAAGTAAGTGGGAAAATAATTGCAAACTAACTACAAAGTGCAATATTGTGTCAAGTAGGAAGTGATGAAACCCTACCAAGGGTTAAAATTTTCTTCATCTATATGTTGAAGATCTCTGACAAAGCTGTCACATTCTGGGACATTTTTGACATTTTATTTTCTGTATTCTACACGTGTTCTCTACATTGGTTCTCTTCCCTTCATATTTAAACAAATGGTAAATCTGCCGAAGTCAAATCAGCTCTTTCAGTTCTACTTCATTTTTTTCTCAAATGCATTACATTTTTGAGACATCTTTCTTTTTAACAAAACTTGGATTTTTCTAATTACATAAAGAGTTAAGATGCAATAAAATATTCAACTTGTTGCAAAAACACTGTTCCACATATCAAAATGGTGACAGATAAAGGGATTTACAGATTGATTTGCTACACAGCTCCGTTGTATCATGGCTTGAAATGTTAATTAACTGATGTTTAAGGTAATTTGGGGGTGTCAGTGAATAATATACAGAAGTGTGCAGGTTGTAAACAAATTGCACAATTCAGAGTTGAATGGTGCTTAAATCTAGAAGCAAACCCAAAATTTGTGTTGAAGGAAATATCATGAGGGAGAAAGAGAGTAACAAAGATTTTTTTTAACCAAGAATGAGAATAAGAACCTTCCCCCAAAAGAAAGTTGTTGTCTTAAATTGCTATTGTTTTGGCATCATTTATAATCATTTACTAACTGGCTTTTGAGGGTAAATCAACTTATCTTCTGTTTGTAATTCTTGTGAGGGCAACGTAACTTCTTTTCTTTAATCTATCATTTCTAATTACCTTCAAGGTTAACTCTATACAACTTAAATCACATTTTGCTACACTTTATAGATCCTGGGATTGTCTTACCACTACTTTGTCATCAGTATAATTCTAAAAATTCTATTTGCAATCTGTAGGACCTGGAGTGGTAAACACAGCCAGAATTAAAATGTATTGACAAGTGAAAATAAGTTCTTTGATCTCAGTGGGAAAAAGAGAAATGCAGTCATACACGCCTGAATTCCACTGCCTTTAATTCTAAGCCTTTGAAGTTTTTCTTTCCATACTTTGGTTCATAGTTTGTGTCTTATTTTTTTCCTGGTAGAGTTGGTTGATATGCTTAGAGTTGAAAAGACAGGGATTTTTTTTAATAAAGATGAATTAATACAGATAATAAGTGTTTGTTTCTATAAGGCTGAATACAATGGGCATTTGTATCTACTCTCCACATACTCCTACTGTATAGAGCAGTGCTTTTCGAACTTCCGTGTATATAGAAACCACCTGACAATCTCCTTAAAATGCAGACTCTGACTCAGTAGGTCTGGAGACCCTAAATTCTGCTTTTCTAACAAGTTTCCAGGTGGTGCTCTAGGGACCACACTTTAAGCTGTAAGGATAAATACTGAATGCAGGGAAGGCTAGGAGTATCCTAAATATTTTACTTTAATACTTTCACTGTATTAGGCATCTTAACATCTATTATCTGCTATTAACCTTCAAAATAGCTCTAGAAAGTGGTGTTATCCCTAAGATGTGGGAACATAAATAGACATAGATATAGCAATTCAGAATAACAAACTCGTCTCTCTGCTCAATAAGCAAGGTGTGCATTGTGAAAGTACCTAACCTCTGAAGGTCTTAGTTTCCATTTTGTAAAAAGAGGGTAAAATAGGTACCTCACAGGGAATGTTAGAAGGGGTTGAGATGTACGTGCAGCATCTAGTTCAGTGCTTGACCCAAGTAAGCCCTTAAAAAGTTATCTGTTGTTATTGTCACAGCTCTAATTGTAGCAGTATATTTTGCCAGTCAACTAAGAAAAATACTTAAGTGCCTATATTTCATATTTAGTGTTAGCCATTAAGAGATAGTATAATTTGAATTATAGGTGTAATTGACAAACTTATACTTCTATTGACCTGATTGGTTAAGATACTTAATCATATAATATTACTTTCCCTATTTACATAATAACCTTGGTAATAAACATTCATTGCAAATTATGAATGTACTGACTCCTTTGTAGTTTTCATTAGTCAACACTGAGGCACACTGAGTATGTATTTTTTTCTCAGCATGGGCAAGTACAAGTCAAGTAGTGTACCCTAGTACGCCAATCATGTAGTAATTTCAAGATTGTTAATTAGCATCATGTTGAAGTGGTAAGATTATCATGGTATAATGCCTTAATTTATGTTAATAAGTCTTTATTTTACCTTATACAAGAATCACAAATTTCCACTAGATGTAAAAAGAATGAAAGCACCAACTGAAAGCTTTTAATAAAGCGTTAATACATTTAAATTTGTAATTAACATTAATTATTTTACAAACCTTTATTTTAAAGGAAATGATATAATAAAACAAAAAACATTATATATAAAAGGTAACTTTTTCTTTCTAAACATAACTGAAATTTCAGTAATTGAAGTGAGAATCACCATAGAAGTATAAGAAATGCACTTTGCCCTCAAGAAAAAATAAATCACACACAAATAATTAGAAATTAATTATTGTCTAAATTTTGTGAAAATACAAAGTAAGAATTCAAAAATGGGAGAAGACAGGAGAAATTATAGGGATGATAAATGGGACAAGCTCAGATTTGAAGGATCCTCGAGGTTCAAGTGGATATAGTATGAAAACAAAAAACAACCGCTTAGAAGATAGCATCTCTTTTTCTTTTTTAGAAGAGCATGGGAATAAGGATCAGAAAACCTGAAGTTGAAGTCGGTGCTAGTTTGAGCAACTGACTATACGTTTCTTGAACCATATTTTCTCATTTGTCAAATGAGAGATTTATAAGGAGCCAATGACTGAGGTACTGTTCCAGTATTAATCTACTAAAAGCAACAAAACTAACCTTAACTTTGAACTAAATTCTTCTGAATAGGGTGCCTTCTGTAAACTTTTTCTCAAGTTTTGAACTGGGAGGGGGGAGCTTTCAAATTAACTAGCACAGCTGACCCTCTTGGGAAGGGGCCTTCCATTTGGAAGGATTTTGAAAAGAGTAACATTCCTGGTCTTTTCCTCTACCCCTCATTTTCTCTTCTTCTTTGGATGAAGAGTGACTTATTTGATTGGTAATTTGAGATTTTTCTTTGCTTTTAATTTTATAATCAGATAACCCTTCTGGACTGTTCTCTCTCAGTAGGGAGCCTGCCCTTGCAGGGATGGCCTATGGCTGTCCAGTTTAGTCATTCAGTAGGATTTAGATACTAACTCCGGGGTAAGGTATTAGGAAGCCCTTATGTGTGCATAAGTCATGTTCTATAATCCAAGGTACTCTTTCTTTCACACTCTTCTGTCTATATTTCATTTACTACTGAAATTTAAGGGAAAGGTGGTTGTTCTCATTATGCCCTGAACTAGCACAGAGGATCAGATTGTCAAATCAGAAGCATAAAATAAGTTTACCTAGTGTTATATTTTGCCAATACTTTCAAGGAAACAAGCAATCAAGAAACATGGACGGAAAAAAGGGGGGGGCGGCGGTGAGATCTAGGACATTCTAAGTGGCTCCTCAGGTCTTTCTTTTTTGCATCAGGCATGCCTTCCAACCTGGAGTAATAGATGAAATTTTCAGAAAGTTTTGCAAATCACCTCAACTAGCAGAGATTTTTAGGTTATGAAACATCTGTATTTTATAGCCAGATTGTTATAGGCCTCATGTGGCATTTTCCAGGGAACTGTGTTTCGAAAACCCACAGAATCTAGATTTGTCTACCATAAGCTAACCAAACCATGGACATCCTACTGAGAGCACTCTATAGATAAGAACTCTCTTCCTAGTAAATGTTATTAGTTTATTTACCAGGAAGTGCCTTATGAGCATGTTTACAAGAAAGATAATGCAGGGGGTCACTTTCTTTCCCTGAGTGTGTCTCTTGGTAATCAGAGAGAAATAAATCACAAGCCACTGTTTTAACACCCTCTTCCCCAGACCCACTCAATTCCTACAGGCTAGGGTAGAAAAGTACATACAGGAGTGGGAATAGACATAGTATAGCTTCTGACATTAATCCAAATAATTATTATTGTTTGTTATGAGCAGAAATAATATAAGAAAACTTTTATCTTGGAGAAGAAGAGCCTAGCCAGACATTATAGAAAAGTTTAGGGGTGAGTAAATGGGGATAGATTGACCAGTCAGAAGGCATGAGATGGTGAGTCGAGCCTTACAGTAGTACCAATGACAATGGGGAGGAAGGAGTGAAACCCAAAGGTATTTTAAAGAAAGAAATGTCAGAAACTGGCAACTTTAAGAATAGAATAAAGGTAAGACAAGAGTTTCCTCTACAACTTCTAGTGAAGGAGATGAAACTGAAAGTGGTAAAATTAAATAAATAGCATTATTTGCAGAGTGGATCAAAGTCATAAAAAAAAGAGATAATCTGAATTTAATTGATAAGTCAGAAGGTATGGCAGTCATCCAAAAGGCAGTAAGCCAGATAGTTTTATTGGGAAAAGCAAGTTTGGGGAATATGAGAAAATTTGGAAATGAGAAAAATCTAATAGTTCATTCATTCCGTTAACAAATGTGCACTGAACATAATACTTTGTATTATTTCTAGCCTTGGGGATATAGATGTGCATAAAACAACTGCAAACAAACAAAAACAAACAAAAATCCCTGCCCTTCATTATTCAATTCCCCTGTGCTTTTCTTATCTGATCTCTTACTACCCCCAGACTCTGTCCTCAGTGAAAAAAATCATATTCTTAATTTCATCTTCCTAGAATGTGCTTCCACCCGCATCCTTCACCAAGAGATCATGTCAGGAGATCTCTCTTCTTAAACACTTTTACCTTCTGAAGCATATGCAGTCAGTGCTCTGCTCATATACGCCCACACTTACCCCTCCAGTGCATGTCAGTCTGATTCCCAACTGCCAACATGATGGCATTTTAAATGTTTTTATATTCTAAATAATCCTTGAAAGTTTCCTTTCACTGCTGAAGTCCACTTTGGCCACCCCTATGGCAGTTAAGAAGTGATGTGGCATTAAAACCTGTGAAAAACAACCCACAGTCAGTGACCGGTAGTAGTCAGTGTATACGTACTGCACTTCCCTCACCCCTAAGGTTGGATGTCTTTGAGAGACGTGGCCTATACTGCAGAGGTTCTCCAGCAAGGTCACGGTGCAGTCCCCTGCAGTGGTAGCTGGCTTACTAAGCCTTCATTCGCCACCTTTCCTTTCTTGTCTTAGTTAGAATTGCTATAGGCAAGGATAACTGAACACAACCTTTCCTATCCAAAATATCATTTACTGACTATGTTTTTAGCTGTAGGAATACAGTTGGAGATTATTAGTTGCCAATCTTTCCTTTGGAAAAAGCAAAACAAAACAAAGCAAAAAACCTAAGACTTTTAGTTGCTGAAATCCTTTGCAATCAATGACTGGGCAATATTAGCATCTTGGCAGGTTCCATCAGAAATGTGCTCCTTACAGGCGTCACGCTACACTGGTCACTAATTGGCATTTAGCATTCACTGTGAAAGTTTCAGGAACTAAACAGTAGAAGCAGCAATATCAAGGATGTCAAGATACCATGACATGACATTACTCATATCAAGTTGAGTAGGGAAACTACTGGTTTTACTGGTGTGATCACACTCATAAGGGTTGCTTTAAAATGTGCTGCTGGTGGAGCTGATGACTCTAACAGAGGTGGAGCTCTTTATGGGGAAATGAGGAGTCTGAATGTCAGAGGCAAATGCCTGACTGTTTTGTTCTAACTCACTACTTTCAGTTTAAGGATTCTCAAAAGATAGTTGATGATATATACATGCACTAGACATCCTGCTCTGCAAGCTTAATTTTGAACATATAGTCAAGGTAGAATTTTATCTTCAGAAAAGATTATGGACATTTCCATGCATTCCATCTTGATATCAATCATAGTCTTTATGGTTGTTTTGATATGAATCTAACATTATAAAGTCAGTATCTAAAACTTCTCAGGATATAATGAACATACACTAAAATTTAAAATAAATTTCCTTGACACACATCCCAAGAGGAAATAAGTCATTAGATTTCATGAAGTAGACATGTCAGTTTTCTAGCAAATTTCATTTACTGATTCATTCAGTCATTTATGCCAGGCAATAGAAATTGAACAGTGACTTAAATATACAGTAAAAAAAAAAAAAACCCCCAAAACAAAAAAAAAAAACACCTGCCTTCATGGAGATTAATTCTAGAGAAGAAAATGGCAGTTAAAAAAAAGTTTAAAAAAATAATATAGATGTTAACAAGTGCTATGGAGAAAAAATATATACATCAAGGGAATGTGACAGGACATTGTGAGGTGGATTTGGGGGAATAGCTATTTTAAATGAGGTAGTCAGGGAAAAACTCATCAAGGTGATTCAGTCAAAGCAGAAAGGGGGTGACAGAGTGAGCCATGCCAGTATCTACTGTAAGAGGCTATCAAGCAGAGAGAACAGTGGATGTAAAGACCCTAACATAGGAATGTTTCTGCACAGTAATTAAGTCAGCACCACGTGGAGAGGAATACATGTGAAAAGGAGTAGTGGAGATGTGGTAAGAGAGGTAGCAATGGTCTGATCATATAAGGCCCTGTGAGACATTCTAAGGTGTTTGGTTCTTAATATTGTATAAGCCATGTGGGAAACCACTGGAAGATTCAGAGAAAAGGAAGGACGTTAAATGACTTATATTTTAGTACCATCAATCTGGCTAACATGTTAGAAATGGAGTATATTAGTCAGATCAGGCAAATGGCTGTTAAAAAAAAAATCACCTTCAAGTCACAATGGCGTAACATAATAGCAGTTTATTTATTTATTTTGTTCATAGAACTAAGTGCATATGAGTGTTTGGCAGAGAAGAGCTCTGATCCAAGTAGCCAATGAGGGATTCAGGGTTGTGTATCTTGTGGCTCCCTCAGAGCCCCAGCTCAAGGGTGTCTGCTACCTCCTTCTACTCCCCAGCCAGTCAGAGGAGGAGAGAAGGAGAGCCTCTGAGAAGCAGTGCATATTATTTCCAACAATAATTCACTGGCCAGAACTCCATCACATGGCTGTATCTAACAGCAAATTAGGCTAGGAAATGCTGTCTAAATCCATGTTCAGGAGGAGAAGGAAGTGGGTTTTGGAGAACAATTGCTATAGGGAAGAGAGGCAGAAACAGGGAACTAGTTGGGAAGCTGATTTTGTCCAAGAGAGAGATGATGGCAGCCTGCTCCACAGTGGTGGCAGTGGATATAATGCGAGATGATGTGAAGAATTTCCCAAACTCTTGTTTTTCTTTTTTTTGGTGGAGGAGATGCTATATGAAAAAAATTGTTCAGATCAAATATGATTAGAAAATGCTGGATGTCTTTACAGAAGATTTCTTGGAACTTTTATTAAGCATAGGATTTTTTGTTTGTTTTGTTTTTGTTTTTTATTGCCTAAAGACAAATGTAATAGGCAGTTGTCTAAAATAATTCTTCAGAAATTTTTTAATAGACAGTATCACATAAATAGTATTCCATAGAATATTCTTTGGGAAGAGAAATTAATTATTGTTTAGAAGACAAGACTTTGGTCTTTGACCCATACTGCCTGTGTGACTTTGGGTGAGTTTTTAACTCCCTTTGAAATACTATCCTTGATTCTGAAATGAACCTGTTATTACTTAGACTGCTATCCTTACAGGGTTATACAAGTCAAATAAAATATTGTACATGTGAGTACTGTAAGTATAAAAGAGTGTTATTATAACTGTTTCTGTAACTAAGAAAGAGCAGAGCACATGGAGATGCAGAGTTTTTACCATGAAGAGACTGCATGTCTGACCATCCAGGAGTCCTACAGGGTAGTATCATCTTGACAATGGTCACTGGGCTGGGCCTCAGGCTTTTACACCCTGGAATTGGTGAAAATAGATCTGCAAAGCCAAACTCTACCTGTCAACTCATAACATAGAATTGTATGTAAACAGGACTCCTAATGTATTAATTTAAAATAGTCTGGGACCACTATGTTTGTGACCCCCATTCACGATACCTTCTTTCCAATATAGGAATATTTGAGAATGCCAAGTAAAGAGTTTAATGTTTGTTTAATGGACACATTGAATCAGAGAGAAAAACAATACGTATGTTGTGGAGGGTATTCCCTTTCGGCCTTTATGAGAACTGATGCACGTAAGCCCTCAGCCCTTCAGTGAGCATGTCGGCTGTGTTGAGTGTCTAGGTCAGCTCTCCATTATTGGGCTGAGAGGATGCCTCTTTCTAAGCTACACAAATTGAGCAAATTTTTCACTTCAAACTGTCTTGTTACAAATTGGACAGAGAACCAATGATTTGATTTTAATTTAGTC
Source organism: Delphinapterus leucas (assembly GCF_059928025.1). Lineage (NCBI taxonomy): Eukaryota > Metazoa > Chordata > Mammalia > Artiodactyla > Monodontidae > Delphinapterus > Delphinapterus leucas. Next base: position 23,581,752 of record NC_143136.1, on the reverse strand, counting down.
ACAGCTTCTTTCTTTTTGTGGTTTCGTGTGATTACATTGGGTTACCTGGCAATGCCCAGTGACCTGAATGACTCATTCACAGTTGATTAATCTTATCCATTATGTCAGGTGTTATCAGTTAACCGTGAGCAGTCTCATTACTGATATGAAAGACCTGGGGCTTAACATCAATGAGGGAAAGACCCAGCTAAGGAGAAAATGGTAGTGGCTATGGTTGATGCTAAAGTTTATAAAACATATAAGATTTTAGATTGGGTAAAGTAGAAGTTAGGAATCAAAATGCAAATATAGAGCAATGAGTAACATGCTTCCACCATGAGAGCATCTGCCTGCCCTCTGTTGGGTATAATGCCAGGTGGTTGGAATGGCTTAGCTGTTTTCATTCTATCACTTTCACTTTATTTTTCCCCTTCACTTTTGATGGATAATTTTGCTGAATATAAAAACAGATTGGTGGCTTTTTCTCTCAGCACTTACAATATTTCACTCTACTTTCTTCTTGCTTGTGTGGTTTATTACAAGAAATCTATTGTAATTCTTATCATTGTTCCTCTACAAGTAAGGCAGTTTTCCCCTCTGGCTTCTTTCAAGATTTTGTCTTTGGTTTTCTGCAGTTTAAATAGGATGTATTTATCCTGTTTGGTATTCACTGAGCTTCCTAGATTTTGGTTAGGTGCCTGTCATGAAATTTGGGGAAGTTCTAAGTCATTAATTCGAATATTTTCCTGCTCTGTTCTCCCTCTCTTCTCCTTCTGGAATTCCAACGAGTTACACCTTTTGACTGTCTCATAATTATTCAGTGTTTTATTATGTCAATTTATCTTTTCTCTCTTTGCATTTCAGGCTGGGAAATTTCTACTGACATATGTTCAAGATCACTGATTCTTTTCGTTGCTATGCTGTCTACTGATGGGCCCATCAAAGACATTCTTCGTTTCTGTTACAAAATTTTGATTTCTATTGTTTCTTTTTTATTGTTTCTTAGTATTTTCATCTCTCTGCTTACATTCTCTATCTGTTCTTGCTTATTGTCTAACTTTTCCACTAGAACCCTTAAATACTAAACATAGTTAAGTTCCCTGTCCAATAATTCCAACATGTGTGTCATATCTGTCTTGTTGTGATGATTGCTTTATCTCTTTCTACCGTGTTTATTTCTTGCCTTTTAGAATGCCTTATGATTTTGTTGTTGTTATTGTTGAAAGCGATATATAAGAACTAAGGTAAATAGGTCTTTAGTGGGTATATTTATATTATTCTGTCTGGATGTTGAACTGTGTTTAATGCTTGATGTGGCCATGGGTTCCAGAGGCTTCAAATTCCTCATGTCTATTTTTTTGGTATTTTTTTGACTTTGGACTTTTCTAAATATGTCTCTTCAGAGTGAGTCTGTTTTGTAGCTGAAATGGACTTTTCTAAATATGTCTCTTCAGAGTGAGTCTGTTTTGTAGCTCTTTCAGCTAAAATTCTCTATTACTGTACTGGGTACAGTGCAGCTGGGGCTACTCTTTGTTGTGGTGCACAGGCTTCTCATTGCGGTGGCTTCTCTTGTTGCGAAGCCCGGGCTCTAGGCGCGCAGGCTTAGTTGCTCCGCGGCCTGTGGGATCTTCCCGGACCAGGGCTCGAACCTGTGTCCCCTGCGTTGGCAGGCGGATTCTTTTTTTCCCTTTAACATCTTTATTGGAGTATAATTGCTTTACAGTTGTGTGTTAGTTTCTGCTGTATAACAAAGTGGATCAGCTATACATATACATATATCCCCATATCTCCTCCCTCTTGCGTCTCCTTCCCACCCTCCCTATCCCACACCTCTAGGTGGACACAAAGCACGGAGCTGATCTCCCTATGCTATGCGGCTGCTTCCACTAGCTATCTATTTTACATTTGGTAGTGTATATATGTCCATGCCACTCTCTCACTTCGTCCCAGCTTACCCTTCCCCCTCCCCATGTCCTCAAATCCATTCTCTGCGTCTCTGTCTTCATTTCTGTCCTGGCAGGCAGATTCTTAACCATTGCACCACCAGGGAAGCCCTATGATAGAGTTTTTTAAATTAGAAGGCATGGGCTATATATCAGAGCTTTAATAATCTCAACGTAGAGATCCCATAAGACGTTGATCTTAAAACTTTAAAAATTTTCCTCATTTGATTTTTGGTATTAGTTTACTACTTATTATTATTATTATTATTTTGACACATTTTAAAATGTACTCCATGAAAAATATGGCACTTATAATACTATTCACCAGTTATTTCCAACTCTCCATTTCTAGGCACTTGGTTGGATTATAGTTTTTAGCATGTGCCGCTTCTGGTCAGAATTCATTGATCATGGGTAATTCTCTGGAGTTCATTTTTCCTCTGACACCACAATTAACCTTTTTACAGAGAATGGCTTTTCTGTCCACATTGGTCTTGATGCATTTACAGAATGAACAAGAAGTAAACTTTTGTTGATTTAAACCACTGTGATTTGGGGATTGTTTGTTACTGCAATGTAACCTATCATATTCTGCTCATTACAGAAAAGTCAGTTCTTATTTGTATTTGAATATATACCATTTGCTTATCTAATTAGTCCTAGTAGCAATTTATGCCAAATAATAAGAGTTCTGATTTCAACTTATTGATATCTTGTTTTTTTCTGTAATCTCAGTAGTAAAAACATGGTTTGGTTAAGTTGCCCCCCTGTGATTTATTCTCCAGCAAGTTAATTTTATAGCTACTTATTTTATAGTAAGTTTCATTGCTTTCATACACTTCAGAATTTAAAATGTGTCCTTTGTACAGCAACATTTCATTTGCAGAATAAATATTGGTTAAATAAATTAATGAATGCAGATTTGTTACTTTATTTTTTCAAATTTTTCTTCTCTAAGTACCATTTATTTTTTAATTTAATTTTACATATAACCACAAGTTTATCAGGAATTCATTATAAACACATTTTTATTGATTTGTCTGTGGGAATATTCCAGACATTTATTATTTAAGGGAGCATTTTCTGACATATTTTTCATGGAAAAATTTGTTCTGACACCATGTTACAGTGTGTACTCATTTGATATATCTGCATATTCCTTAAAATGTTAAATATAGTGGGAATTTATATTAATATATTTGAATTTCAAATAGATTTGGAGGATCTCTCTGCTTTTTAGGGCAACATTACTATGAATTCTTTTGGAAAATCAAGATTTATTTTATCTTTATTTATCTTTATTAATGATTAAGATTTTATAAAATGACTTTACTTACAGTGAAAAATCGGCATCATGTTTACTCCCAAATTAAATTTAATGTCAGCCTTAAATTTTATATCTTGTTAAATCAGAGTTGTAGCTATAAGATAATTTATAATTGTAAATTATTTCCAATAATTTCTCTTGAATAAGAGATGAGTGGTAAAATAATTAATATAATCAATATTTTGAAGTTTAAACATTTGATTCCAGGAATATAAAAATCTAGGGTAGAGGTTCAGCCAGATGAGTGAAGGTTCTGTAACAAAGAAGCTGTAACAAAGATTGATATCTTGTGAAATTTGAAGGCTTTGTTAGGAGTAAAAACCTGAAAGGAACAGCAAGGCACTGCCAAAAAGCGGTGAGTCCCATCCAAACGTATGTACACGGCCAAATTGCTTTTCAAGAAGTCAATGTTAAGTCCTTTGGAAAAGATAGTGATATGAGCACCAGCCTTCAATATTTGTCTCCCTCTCATCATACTGACTAAAATGATAAAATGAAAATAAATAAGCATGGGGAAGAAAACTCATGTCAGCATGGAGTAATGCCATCTCAATAGATGCAGAAAAAGCTTTTGACAAAATTCAATACCCATTTATGATAAAACCTCTCCAGAAAGTGAGATAGAGGGAGCATAATATAATAAAGGCCATATATGACAAACCTACAGCTAGCATCATAGTCAATGGGGAAAAGCTAAAAGCATTTCCTTTAAGATCAGGAACAAGACAAGGATGTCCACTCTTTCCACTTTTATTCAACATAGCTCTGGAAGTGCTAGCCATGGCAATCAGAGATGAAAAAGAAATAAAATGAATCAAAATTGGAAAAGAAGAAGTGAAACTGTCACTGTTTGCAGATGACATGATACTATACATAGAAGATCCTAAAGATGCTACCAGAAAACTACTAGAGCTTATTAATGAATTTGGTAAAGATGCAGGATACAATATTAACACACAGAGATCTGTTGCATTTCTATCCACTAACAACAAAAGATCAGAAAGAGAAATTAAAGAAGCATTTCCATTTACCATCACATCAAAAAGAATAAAATACCTATGAATAAACCTACCTAAGGAGGCAAAGACCTGTACTATGAAAACTATAAGATGTTAATGAAAGAAATCGAAGATGACACAAACAGATGTAAAAGATATACCATGTTCTTGGATTGGAAGAATCAATATTGTCAAAATGACTATACTACTCAAGGCAATCTACAGATTCAATCCAATCCCTATCAAATTATCCTTGGCATTTTTCACAGAACTAGAACAAAAAAAATTTTAATTTATATGGAGACACAAAAGACCCCGAATAGCCAAAGCAATCTTGATAAAGAAAAATGGAGCTGAAGGAGTCAGGCTCCCTGACTTCAGATTATGCTACAAATCTACAGTCATCAAAACAGTATGGTTCTGGCACAAGAAACAGAAATATAGATTAATGGAACAGGATAGGAAGCCCAGAAATAAACGCACTCACCTATGGTCAATCTACGACAAAGAAGGCAAGACTATGCAATGGAGAAAAGATGAGGAAACTGGACAGCTACATGTAACAAAAGAAATTAGAACAATTCTTTAATGCCATACACAAAAATAAACTCAAAGTGGATTAAAGACCTAAATATCAGGCCAGATACTATAAAACTCTTAGAGGAAAATATAGGAGGAAACTCTTTGTCATAAACTGCAGCAATATCTTTCTCGCCTGTCTCCTGGAGTAATGGAAATAAAAACAAAAATAAACAAATGGATGGAGATATATGTATATGTATAGCTGATTCACTTTGTTATACAGCAGAAAGTAACACACCATTTAAAGCAACTACACTCCAATAAACATGTTAAAAAAAAAATCTTACTATCTTCTCACCTGTGAGGCCTGTTCTGATCATTCCAGGCATGCAATGGTAGTTTAGTAGTTCTGCCTTCTCCCTTATCTTGTAATTTTTGTTATCTTCCCAAGCAGTGATCACTCCTCTCACATCTTCTTGCTCTGAGGAGGCTAATTTAGAAATATCTCTTGATGTCTTTTTTCTTTTCCACAAGCATTCTCTCATTCTGGGCTTAATCCTCTTAGCCACTATTCTTTGTCTGTTATGCATATTCAATAAATATTTGTAAATAAAAAAATAACATAAAATAAACAAATGGGACCTAATTAAACTCAAAAGCCTTTCCACAGCAAAGGAAACTATAAACAAAACAAAAGGACAATCCACATAATGGGAGAAAATATTTGCAAATGATGTGACCTACAAGGGATTAATCTCCAAAATTTACAAACAGCTCATGTGGTTCAATATCAAAAAAACAACCCAATCAAAAAATGGGCATAAGACCTGAATAGACATTTCTCCAAAGACATACAGATGACCAAGAGGCACATAAGAGATGCTCAATGTCGCTATTAGAGAAATGCAAATCAAAACTACAATGAGATATCACCCCACACCATTTAGAATGGACATCATCAAAATGTCTACAAACAATAAATGCTGGAGAGGGTGTGGAGAAAAAGGAACCCTTCTACACTGTTGGTGGGAATGTAACAGCCACTATGGAGAAAAGCGTGGAGGTTCCTTAAATAACCAGAAATAGAGCTACTGTATGATCCATTAATCCCACTCCTGGGCATGTATCCGGAGAAAACCATGGTTTGAAAGGATACATGCACACCAGTGTTCATTGCAGCACTGTTTACAATAGCCAAGACATGGAATCAACCTAAATGTCCATCAACAGACAAATGGATAAAGAAGATGTGGTACATATATACAATGGAATGTTACTCATTCATTAAAAATAATGAAATAATGTCATTTGCAGCAACATGGAAAGACCTAGAGATTATCATACTAAGTGAAGTAAGTCATACAGGGAAAGAGAAGTATATAATATCACTTATGTGTGGAATCTAAAGAAATGATACAAATGAACTTATTTACAAAACGGAAACAGACTCACAGACTTAGTGAATGAACTTATGGTTACCAGGGAGGAAGAGTGGTGGGGAGGGATATACTGGGAGTTTAGGACTGACATATACACACTGCTATATTTAAAATAGATAACCAATAACGAACTACTGTATAGCACAGGGAACTCTGCTCAATATTCTGTAATAACCTAAATGGGGAAAGAACTTGAAAAAGAATGGATACATATGTATAACTGAATCACTTTGCTGTACACCTGAAACTAACACAGTATTGTTAGTCGACTCTACTCCAATATAAAATTAAAAAATTTTAAAGTACAAAAAATAAATTTCATGAAATAAGTATATAATAACTTAAAAAAAAAAAGCTAGGGAATGAGAGAAAGAGAATCAAACTGTTATTTAAAATGTCGTTGCGATCACAAAGTTGCATCAGATTTAGTCTCTCTTCTTGGATCACATGGGCAACTAGCAGTATCCAGATCATCTTCCCATTTCTCCTTCATGAATGTACTGCAATTCAACAAATATGTTATGGATCACATACTGTTCTCAGTAAACAGAACGATTAAAAAAAAAATCTTGACATAGATTTCACACCCTTCACAAATATTAACTCAAAATTGATCCTAGACCTAAATGTAGAATGTACAACAGTAAAACTCCTAGAAGATAACATATGATGAAGTCTAGGTGACCTTCAGCATGGTGATGGCTTTTTAGGTGCAACACCAAAGACATCTTCCGTGAAAGAAATTACTGATGAGCTGGATGTCATTAAAATTGCTCCACATTTTATGTCTTCAGGGAACTTCAAATTCAAATGACAATGAGATACCACTACACACTTATTATAATGGCCAAAATTCAGATCACTAACAACACCAAATACTAGTGAGGATGTGGAGGTACAGGATCTCTCATACGTTGGTGGTGGGAATAAAAAATGGTACAGCCACTTTGGAAAACATTTTGGTGGTTTCTTAAAAAAACAAAACATACTCTTACCAAATTATTCAGCAGTCACACTCTTTGGTGTGATTGTTCCCAGAGGAGTTGAAAACTTATATCCACACAAAAAATCCTACACATGGATGTTTATAGCAGCTTTATTCATAATTGCTAAAACTTGGAAACAAGCAAGATGCCCTTTAGTAGGTGAACAGGTAGACTGTGGTACATCAAAATAATGGAATATTATTCAGCACTAAAAAGATGTGAGCTATCAAGCCATGAAAAGACATGCAGGAACTTTACATGCATAATTCTAAATGAAAGAAGCCAATCTGAACGACTACATACTGTATGTCTCTAACTATATGACATTCTGGAAAAGGCAAAACTATGGAGGCAAAAGAGATCAGTGGTTGTCAGGAATAGGAATGAGGAGAGATAAATAGGAAGAGCTCAGAGGATTTTTAGGGCAGTGAAAATACTCTGAAGATATTATAATGGTGGATGTATATCATTATACTTTTGTCCAAACCCACAGAATGTATGATACCAGGTGTGAACCCCAAGTAAACCTTGGATTTTAGGTGATTATGATGGGTAAATGTAGGTTCATCCTTGGTAAAAAATGTACCATTCTGGTGAGTGACATTGATAATCGGAGACTCTATGCGTGTATCGAAGGTACAAATGGCTGTACCTTCTTTTCAATTTGTTGTAAACCCAAAACTGCTCTAAAAGTTTATTTTTAAAAAATAAAAGAATGTATGTACAGAGAGATTGAGTGATTTGCCCACTACTTTATGTTTGAATTTGGATTGAATCTAACGTTCTGCTTTGTTTTTTCCTTCAGGAGTTTGAGTACACTCTATTGCCTTTAAAAATAGAAGTAAGTTCAACTATATCTGATAGGACCATAATCCTAAATGAGTTATCCTTACCTATTGAAAGATTCAGAAAAAAATAAAATAAAAATTTAACTATTGACTAAAATAAAATGATGCAAAGAGATAATAAAATAAAGGTTAGGCAAAGATATATTAATCAAATGCAAGGAAGAAAGCAGAGGTTATATATTGATTTCAGATTAAAAATGAAGTAAAAGCAAAATAAAATTGAACACTTCCAATATGGTCATTTTTATTGAAACATAAAATCCCTAAGTGTGCAATTACAATCATTGTAAGAATGTGCCAAATAGTTCAATAGGTATTTTTAAAATCTGCTTTATATATTTAGAAGTTATGTTAGTAATTTCATTCATATTTGGAATTGTATGTACCTGATGAATTAACTTTCATTGTTATTCTCTTTAAGGTTTTTGTCCTTAAAATCTCTTTTGTCTGATATTAGTAAAGTTATACTAGCTCTCTTTGGCTTTGTATTTATTTGGTATATTGTTTTTTGTTCTTTTTATAAACTTTATGTATAATTATATTTTAGAAGTCTTTTGTAAGTGTCTTAGAGCTTTGGTTTTTAAATCTAGTCCTCAATATTTTTTTAAATGGAGCGTTACATAAATAGATTTACACATCATATAATACTAATGTGTTTGGGTTTAAATCTTCCATCTTCTATCACATATAATACTAATGTGTTTGGGTTCAATGTTTCTTTAACTCACCTTTCTTGGCATCTTTTTATTATAAAAAGTATTTTCAATTTTTTTCTATGAAGCTTGGGACTTATAAAAATTGATTACTACTTTGGGGGGATTACTCTAGAGATTATGTGTTATGTTAAGTTCTTAAAGTCTAATATTAATAATTTTATCCCCCCTCACAAAAATACAAGGATGTTAAAATACTTTAGCTTCATTTGCACCCCTTCTGACTTATATGTTATCATTTTTGTATATCCTAATTTTATTCTAGTGTTATAATAACCAAAAAGAAATTATTATTGCTTTATTCAATTAATAGTGTTTAGATTTACTCATCATGTTTACCACATTCACTGATCACCTCAGATAAACTTGCAAATACTTCCATATGTACACTCTTGCTCGTCTTACTTTGATCTATTTCTTAATTCTATAATAGTTACCAATTTCTAACATTCCATATGATTGTCTCTTTAGAAAATTATTTTGTTAATTCTATATCTTCTCCTAACTAAAATTTAAGTTCTGAATGCAGTGCTTTTGTCACTTGTGTTCACGGATTTGCTTCAATCACCTGGAACAGTTCCTGGAATAGTAAGCACAAATTATATATTTATTGAGTAAATTTATTTTAACACCTCTTATGAGCCATTGAAACATCAATATGCTTCTGTCCAAAGTACACCTTTTAGAAGTTCCCTTTATAGAGGTTTGTTGGTGTGCTCTCTGATTTTTTTAAAAAAACTTTTCATAAAGGATATTTAGTATAGAGTTCAATGTCTTTGTTATTTTATATTAAAACTTTTAAGATATCAATTATCTGGCATCTGGCTTCCATTTTTGCTGCTGAGCAGTCAGATCTCAGCCCAACTGTACCCCCTTTGTGGTAATCTGTATATTTTCTCTGGCTACTATTAAGAACTTCTTTTCACATTTGATCCTCTGCATTTTCACATTGTCGTGTTTGGTATGGATTTCTTTATCTCTTTCTTCTGGGGGTTCATTAGATTTCTTGAATCTATGGGCTGTCTTTCATCAGTTCTGAAAAATTCTCTGCCAGCCTCTTCAAATACCGTTTCCAGCCCATTTTCCCTCTATGCTTCATTTAAACTTTGGACATGTGTTAAACCTCACTCCTTTATGCATTTTCTCTGCTTCTGCTGACTCTTATTCTTACTGGTTCTCCTTGACAGTGCCTTGCTTCTTGTGTGCTGAGTTAAGTTTTACTGTGAGCTGTTCTTTTTCCTTGGAAAATTATTTGTAGGAGGTTTAAGGCTAAGAATGAACATGTATTCTTTCAGAGGGAATATGTTTTTGCTACCTAAAGGGCCCTACCTCTCCAAGAACTGTTTATGTTAAATTTGTGGCTGGAGGTCTTTTTTGGTCTGCTCAGTTGATGTGAAATTGGATTGCATATGTATGCTAGTTCAGGGACCTCTTACCTATTGGCTCTACTCTGTGCCAAGGCATATTTTTTCAGCCCCCTTGGGATTGCAGTGAAGTGGGGTACACTTATTTCTGGGTCACCTGTTTCCTCTGAGGATACAACTTTATTTTAAGAATTTGATCTTTGACTTTGGTTGGAAACTGAGTTTTACTTTCTCTCTTCCTACCCAAGCTCATTCTCTGTACCCATCCATGCTCAGGTAGCCTGTGATAACATTAAGCTTGAGTGCCCCAAGTTTGGTAAAAACGTGGACAAAAGAAGCTTTAGTGCTTTGCTAACTTCTCTGGATTTCTGTCTTTACTTTTTTGTTAGCTCTTTGGTGAGATACTTATACATGTAAGCATAAAATAATAGATTATCATCACCATGTTGAATAGTTTTCATTTTCAGCTAGAGATTCCATCCCTTAACGTAATCAGTCATAGTATCTCTGTTTCACTGCTCTTAGAAATTGTTTCAAATCAATGGGGATTATTAGGGACTGTTTAATGAATAAAACATCTGAGAGAATTGGTTAACAATAATTAGAAGTGTGAAGGAACATTTTGGAAGAGAAGGACTGACACCTATGTGATTTGAATCGAGTTAATTTTCACACTATGACTAGATACACTTTTTACTACACTTATTAATATTTTTGGTGACCAAGAATATCTAGGATAAAATTCTGGCATTCATAGGCTTTCAGGCACAAGTTTGTGCTTACTCGTAAAGCCATTTTTGCCCATTTAAAAAATTTATAATCTTTTCTGGGTTTTATGTGTTGCATGATATAAGTAGACCTTTCCCCACTCAAAGGTCAAACATAAATTTACCTGAACTTTCTGTTTTTTAACTATTATTGGTTTCACTTTCTTAACCTCTATTTTTTAGAGGTTTAATCAGGAGTTTATTTTTTATGGATTAATATTGTCTTTTTTTCCAAAAAGTTACCCAGTTTTTTTAATTAACCAGTTGCAATTTATTAAATATAAATATTATGTTATTATGTCACTATTTTAGGATTTACCTATATCATAAATTAATTTGGCCTATTCATGGACCGTATCTTTCTGTTATATAATTATTTCCTACCTATTATTAAATAGTCTTCTAATTTTACACACTTAAATTACAGATATATTAATATTTGAAGATAAAACTTATCTTTATTGTCCCATAATTATTATATTTACAAATAGTTTTGAATTTTTGACTTAATTATGAACATTTCTTTAGTTCATGGTAGCTTATTCAAATGCCATATCTATAAGAATATCTTATAATAATCAACTTTGAAAGGAGACATCCTTTTGGTCAAGGGGAAAAATTTCTTGCCCTAAATATCAGAATGGGATAATAAAAGAAGTTATCTGAAATGGTAAACTGAGCACATCTATGTACCTTAAATTTGAAAGTGAAGTTCATCACACATTTTCTCTGGTTTATGACTTCTTTATGTCTTTATGTCTTGATTTCTCATACAGTTGATCCATGCTCTGATTCTAACATAGGGATTATAGATGTTGCCTGGTTGAAGTTTAATTGACTCAGTTGCTCATAATGTATGCTCTTTTGACCTGTGACAGTTGAGCCTGGAGAAGCAAATCTACTGAAATTCTGAGCCTTGGTAATTTTCCTTGAAAATTGTACACACAAAGCATTACTTGGAACAAAATGTGTATTTCTCATTACACTTTACTCATTAAGGCCCTAAAGTCTTCTGGAATATTACATAATTTTTGTAAATGCCATACATGTCAGCTCATCTGAAATTGAGAGGTATTGAGTATTCTCAATATGACTATCTGAAAACTATCTCATTAATTTGGTATAAAAGATCCTTTATCTGTAGCATTTGAGTCAGCTTTTCTGATATTCTAAATTCTTAACCATAATAAAACACTTTATCTTTCAGAAATATGCTGTCCTTAAGATGGCTGAACTTTGAACTACACTGCCTATATAAAACTCAACCTTATATAGCAATTAACTTATTTAGATTGTCAGATTATTGTTAGCAATTATCCATTTTAATTGTTATTTTAATTATTTTAGATTACTTTAAATTTTGTCAAATCAATTCTTATTTTTTCTTCTTCCAGTACCCATCATAAAGTTACAGTACGGTCCATATATATCAGAGGGTCTAGATGTTGTGCTCAAGAATATTTTATAAAAAATACTTACATTTAAAAAAAAGAGAAAGTGTACATATCCCTAAATGAAAAAATACTTTCTGGTGCACGTTTCAGAAGCACTTTATTCAAGTCTGCTTAATGAATAGAACTTGAGTGAACATCTGTTTAGGCTCTTTCAAATAAAACACAAATGTGTTTTACTTTCCTTGGGAACATAAACATGTCCTAAAATAAATCTAAATAAAATTGCATTGTTATTGAGTTTATATTTCTTTTCTTCCTAAACTATATTTGCTTTTTTAAATTAAATTTGAAAAAATATGAAGCAATCATTAATACGGTTAACTGGCTACTTTATTAGTTCTTTTTAAAAATACAGCCACAATATGTAAAAATAGCTCATGCCACTGAAAGATATTAATTGTATATATTTACTGTGTTTATTTTTACCTGTATCATCTATTAACACATAACACAAATTAGGAATATAATCTGAAAATAATTATAAATTTTGTTATATACAATCATGTGTCTTTTTCCATATCCAGATATCCATACATATGCTAAAGTTACTGATACATAATCTATTTTAATTCCTTTTTAGACATAGGATATAAATAGCAAATTTATTATTCAGGACTTAAAAACAAGAGTATTCTGGTATCTTTTTTGTGTGTAAAAATGTATTCATTTGACTTATCCTGTGCCTGTTAAAAAAAAATTCAGAAAACTTTAATTGCTGCCACTTACTTTCCACTGTCTCTTTTTTTCCCCTCCTTTCTACTGTATCAATGGCTATTTGATATGTTTCCTACATTTCCCAGTTAGTAGACTCTGGCAGCATAAACGGAGTTTGATGGTCTCATCGTCTGTTATCTGAACAAGTTTTGCTGTCCGTGCTGTATATGAGTCCGTGCTTGGTATGGGAAAGCTTCAGGAACTGGGTTAGGGCTGAGGACGGCAAAGTAAATGACAGCAGCTGGGTGAAAGCAGCATTTAAAAGAGAGATTCTGCTCCCATATTCCTGAACTAGTGTCTAGATCAGTTTATGATTCTTCTTTCCTTAAAAAGAGCGAGAAGATGATTGTGTTTTATATTATCAATTTAAATATTATAATGATGTATTAGATATAACTGCTTGAGCTGAACATATTGGCTATTAGCTACCACTCTTTGTGAAAATATCTTAGTTTATTGAATCTCAAAATTGGTATTATTTTTATAAGTACTATTTTATTTTGTTTCTCTGTTTTCCTCTTTGTAATTTCTTTACTTGGACTGTAAGAATTATTTTCAAACTTGAGTTTTCTCTTGGGCAATTCTCCTTCTGAGTAATTTCACTTGTTTCAGTACACATTGAGATACAGGAACGTGTCAATAAGTTCTATTCTGTAGCAGAAATGACATCAGTGAAACCTTAGTTAAGATAACGGTTAGCCTTATTCTTCCATTCATCAACCCTTCTCGCCCCCTTGGGTTGCGTTCTGAGAACTGGCATTATTCTGTATTTTGTGTGTTTACAATGAGCTGAGAGGAACACTCTATTGAACCCTAGACACAATAACTACATTGAATAATAGGACCAAAATAATAATTTTTGCTGTGTTTTGTACTGGCAGAGAAGTACTCCAACAACCACGAGTTGCTAACATAGTAAAGATAGAAAATGCTATACAAAGACTTTGTAAATGTTAACACTGGTACAGTTATGCAAGCACATATTTTCCCTAACAGGATTAGTATTGCCAGCTGTCTGCATTCAAAGAGACAATTTTAATATTATATGAAACACTGACTAAAGAGACCATAATAGTTAAATTAAGTTGAAATATGTATCATAATTATAAATGAAGAAATTAAAACATACCTTCATGTTACCTGCTGTGATTGTTAATAAATGAACAAAATGGAATATTTGAATCTCAATTATGGAGAGGTATTTGCAAAAAATAATATTTTATTATAACGTACAATTTTTACAAAGATTTTTACACTTATTTTAATCCTCTTTTATGGTATGTTCTCTTGATTGTAAATCCCAGGAGACTAAAAATTCATGTTCCTTTATCTAAGTGGAGGGTATAGCGGATTGACACTTGCTTACTTCACTCCCTACAACCTTCTGATTTCTACAGGCTGGGAAGTTAAAAAGCTGCATTTCCCAGAAACACTTGAAGCTCAAGTTTTGTATGTAATTTGGGTTCTGCCAATTAGATGTACTTACGTGAAACCTAGAAGGTGGAAAGGAGTCTAGGGTATGTGTCTGAGGTTTTTCTGCTGAAAGACATCTGCTGGAATTGTCAAATATCTCTACGGTGCCTTTTCAGGATCATGGTTTCCTTGATCAGAGCTGTATCCTCATAATAACTTCCTAATCATGACCAGCTTCTAGGTCACAGAAAATGTATTAACTCCCTGGGTGGTTCAGTTCTGTGGCAAAGCTCTCAGGATTGTTCTGTTAAAAGCAGTTTGGCATCTGTCCTTTCAGCCTTCACTATGAATGTGAAGGCCATTTACTGCATCTTTTTTTCTGCTGTTAGTAGCAAACAGTGTCCTCTGAATTTGAACCAGCTGATAGCATTAAAAATAACTTATTTTCTGCTTTATTTACTTATTTCAATTTTTTTTAACCACAGAAACATATATAGTAAAATAAACCAAAAACATAGAGATGATCCTATAATAATAAGTAGGCATTCCCTGGCCCTACCTCCAATTCCTTATCTAGAGATAATAACTTTTCAATATTTCAGGGTTTTATTCTTTTAGTACTTCATATTCTTTGGTACTTCATACTTCATATTTCTGAGTAATGAAAATTGCAGCAATGTTGATTGGCTCGTGTCAGACATGTTCTGCTGATTTTCTACTAGGTGATACCTATGCTCTTTCCCATCTCTTTTCTCAACAACCACCCAATACAGTTATATCACAATTTTTTATTTCTTTATTATGTTTGTAACTTCAATAATATATCTCCTTTTTATCCTCTTTCCATCAACTCTAGAAATAATATTTTGACTCCACTCTTGTAAGATAAGGATATATCACCCCTACCCTTCCCTGACCTCTGTCTCCTCTCCCTCACTCCTACTTCCATTGTGTTTTTGTTTCTGTATTTATAAATAGAATATTTATAGTGAATAGCACATTTTCTTTCTCTTAAAAATTTCTATTAAACTTCAAAAGTGTTTAAGCTTTCTTTAGACATATTAGGATTTGATAATGAAAGTCTTATTTCTGTTATCAGATTGTTCATAATTTTATTACCTTTTCTCATGGTCATTTAATTCCTGATCTTTCAAATCAGAAGTTCCACTTTAGTCTTTTCTCGTACTGGAATCCCTCTATTGCCTTGGTGTTTTATTTGCTGTTCTCTTCATATTTTTCTCCGCTTTGTATTCTATGAAGCACCAGAAACTACACACTACACTAAAACGTAACCAGTTCTACTTGACAAAAAAGAGTAGGCTTTGATTTATTATGAGTTTCCAAAACATAGAAGGTCATTGCTTTGTTAACCTTATTTAATTTGCAGCAGAATAACTTCAGGGAACAATTTAAACAATACAATACACAGAGACTCCCTGTTTCCTTTTCTGGACAATAATTGAAAGTTTACCAGCCATCATGTTCATGGATTACTTTTCCATAATACTTTACTATGTACTTGTTTATATTGAAACCTGTTAGCTTATTGTGTGGTAACTCACAAAGTTATATATTTTTTTCTGTCTTAACGTCATTTAGCTTAGTAATCTCTTCCTTATAAGTACTTAAGGCAATTTGACACTGCTGAGATTCCACTGGATTTTTTCATGATTCCTCTAGATTATTTATGATTATATAAGATATCTCTCTATCCCTTTGTGAGTTAATTTTAATATCTATGTATATGAATTATTATATGTATAAATATTAGAATATATATTCAGATAAAGGATATATATATTCAGATAAAGGATATTAGTTTCTTGTAGTATTAACTTCCAAGCATGCTGAAGTCCCAGTAGTCACAGGTAGAGAAGAGATAGGAAGAGGCAGGAAACAGGTGGATACAGAGTCAGGTCCCTTGGAGAGCTCTAGGACTAGTCTTGTAGGGAGTGACAGTAAGACAGATGACAGTATACAATGTGGCAGCAGGTTCCTCCAGGGCAAGTCACGATGCTTGTAGATGGATCAGTGTCATCATTGTAATTGTAGATGGTGTGAGTGATTTGGATTTGAATAGAGACATGAAGACATGTGTGGTCTTAGGGAGAAGGGGATGGCAAAATATGTCCAGATTATCAGGAATTAGGGCAATGTTCTACCTTTATAATGGAGATAGACTATAATCAAGAAAAAAAGACATAATTCCAGCTGCATATTTTGGAAGCCATGGCCTAGGTCAGAAGAGAAGTTTGCAGTTCACTGGACACAGAGGTGTCTTGGGAGTTCATTCTAACCTAGTGTTTATTAAAATGTCATCTATTATGATTCCCTGGAGTTCTGACTAAAAATTCAGATACTTAGTCCTGTTCCACTTGTTAGGGCTGAGAGAGGACCTAGAAATCTGTATTAAACTCCCTGGGAGATGCTTATGAAACTTAAAATTTGGGAACACATCTCTAAGCGTACCAGATACTGGGCTTAGGACAGGAAGACAAATACTAGGCATTTTATTTCACTTGCTTGCTCCCCTTTACCCAGGTATTGGGGCCAGTCTTTCCAATCCACTGTCAGCCTTGTCAGTGAGGACAAAGGAATGGAAAGACTATGCCTATAGGTTCAAAGCATTTATACCTGCTGTGGAGGGAACTAGAAAAGGATGGGACTGAGAAGGGATTGCTTGTCTTTACTGTGTCCTCTGTACTAGCTGAATATGGCAATAAAACATGAAAACTCATTTTAGCTTCATCACATTCCACTGTTTTCCATAACAGTTACTAGAAGATTATATCTAATAGGTGTAGCTTCATAATCAATATAAAACAATATATGAACATATTAACATAATATAGTTTATGAGATCTAATTTCCCTTTGTAACTTTATTGATATAAAAAAGCCTGTTTTTTTCTTTAATAAAAATGAGAGCTATACTAGTCCTAAATAGTTAAAAATGTCTTAAATATAATGTTGAAATAAAATAAAAATAAAGTGTCACAGCCCAATGACTAGTTTCTTTTCATTCACCTGGTGAATATAAAGAAGGCTGTTAGTTGGAATAAAATCATCTGGAGTATGCTGAGCTGCATTAAACTGTAGAGGCTTTCAATGTTAAGGAATGTGATTTTGATTTCACCTGCTGACCTTTTTGAAGGCAACTTATAAGAAACAGTTGATAGTGATATCATGCTGTTGGCACTTGAGCTTTCTGCTGGAGGTTGTAATCTAGTCATTGTAAACCTGTAATTACTATTTCCTAAGTAATTCTAGGTTTTCATTATTGAGTCTGGATACGTCTAAAATGTATTGAGAAGTAATACGCAAACAGGCATAGTGATCGAATGATAAAAATAATTGTGTTAACAATATTAAACTTTGATCATTCTGGTGATATAATGACACACTACTGGCAAGAACATTTAGTGCCACTGGCAGGCTAAGTTTTATTTTTTGATTGTTATTATTGTTTTTATAGTTACCAAATCTTTTAGTATTTCAAAAGGAAAGATGTTTTATTACAGTGTTATGAATCTCTATCTCATAGCTTTGAGAAAGAAGTGAAAGATAGATTAAATTAAAATTTAAATGTCTGTCTGATTATTCAAGGTAAATATTTTAAAATAGTTTTCTATCAATAGCACTTTGTATAGAAGATGTGGAAGCCATGAGAATCTCTGTAATGGAATGTGAAAAAAAAATTTGCTTGTTTATTTTGAAAAAAATCCTGGTAGAGTCATCATTGCTCCTATGAAATATATATAATAGATAATATAATATAATATAATTCCACCAAACAGGTAAATATCCCAAATCAAAGTTTAATTCTGCATGTGAAAATATATCATATATAATACCTTCTTTTTGTGAAAGAGAATGAAACCTTTCTCTTTTTCTTTTTCTTAAAATCATTTTACTTTAATAGGTTTTAGGCATTGTCCTAGGCACAGGCAATAGAATTGTGAAGACGAGCAATGGTTTGCCCTTGGAGACCATACATTCTGTTGGGGGATATAGAAAGTAAGCAGCCTTTACAAATCTATAGCCACTCTTCTACAGTAATTTTGATGCCACATGTTTTCAAAAGTATCAGTAGATTCTAGGATCTAGGAGTGGGAGCCCCAAATTGTTCATATACATCAGATTGATTAAAATTTGATAGCTTAGGCTATGTGTGTGTGCATGTGTATTCATAAAAATGCATTGGAACATTTTTCTAAAGGGCTAAATAAATAAAGTCTTGACATCAAAGTTAACTGCTGTAATGATTGTTATTTTAAACCCACATGTCAACGTCGGCAAGTAAGTTGGTAGTGGCCAGCCTCTCTTAAGAAGTGTTTTTGAAGGCTTAAACATAAGGAAATGGCATGGGGTTACCTTTATGGAGGAAAGAGAAGACAAAGAAATGAACTGGGGGTTTGGAATAGAATTTCATCTGTGATCAAGTCTGTATTGTGGAACGAGCACACTGTACTTAGGATGCAAAGATACAAATTAAAGACTTGCTTTGTTCCTTTTGAATTATTTTACATAGGGCAAGTTACTTAAGCTCACTGACTCATTCAGGACTATTGTGAGAATCAAATGAGATAAACTTTAAAACAGGGGTTCTTAACCTGAGGAGCGCTAATGGCGGCAGCTGGTTTGTGAACCAACTAAAATTGAATCTAAATGTTAAGGGTGTGGTTTCTTTTCTTTCTTCACAGCCTCAAATGGATCTCAGTGATATTCTAAAAACCTCACTATTGCTCTTAAGTGTCACACACTTTCCCGTTGTACCTAATTTCTTCACTACTTTGCCCGTTAGGGGTGGTGTTTGTTTTATGATTTTTGAGACAGAGCACAAGAGATTGCTTGCAATTGTTTGTTTTTTATTTTACTTTCTTTTGTTTCCCCCACAGTACTTTGCAGTGCTTCTATCAGTAGGTGTGTCATTGATACATGCAAGGAAGGGGAAAAAAACCCAGTAAATTCAAGACGTCAGTTACTGAACATGAGAATAACCTGCAAAAGGCAGTAAATTGACAGTGAGCTAGAATGTAGCCTTAGATTTACATTTTGCAACTTCGTAGATGACATACTGTATTCCAAATATTGTTTTCAAACTCTGAAAAAATAAAGCACCTAGGGCTGAAACGACTTCTCGGAACTTCTTTTATTTAACTAGCTAAATTGTTTCATTTTAGGGTTGTCCTTTCTTTGAATTCAGTTCTGGTGTTATTACTTGAATAAAAGCAAAATATGTGAAAATGCTGAGAGGAAATTGCATTATTCTCCCACAAGTAGCATCTACCAAAAGAATATAGAGAAGATTATAAAACTATGAAATATGGAATTATAAATGTTAATATATGTAGTAATATTATATAATTAATATTTTAATAAATTTATTGGCAGCAAAAACATTTATTTATAACTTTCCCATTTTAATATTTTATTCCTCAAACAATACTCATTCTGAGAAGAATAAAGATTTCAAGAACAAAAGTCTGGGAGAACATCATGACAATTGTAAATGCTCAACGTGGGCAAAGGTCACTGTTCCCCCATACGTTGATGTGGCCCTTTCTTACCATTTCAGACCTCTTATGATCATTGACTCAGGTGAAAAGCAAACAACAAAGAAGCCAACAAAATTATAAAAATAAAGCAAAGCAGAAAGGTCAGTGATTCTTTGATGAGGTTTAGAAAAAGTAAGCAGATCCCCAGTTAGAGAATCCCTTTATTTTCTCTTGAGATTTTACACATGTATTATTCTTAACTTGGCTCTACTATCAAATATTTCCAATACACACTCACCCCACCTTCCTAATATCTTCTCTTAAAAATATAAGCCCCTTTGTAATTAAGATCCTAACAGAGAGTCTTGGTAACTTCCAGTTAATTAGGAAGAATTGCTCTTTCCTGACATTGAAGCACTAGGGGAGTTCTGTTTTTGGTGATGATGGAGGCCTGATTATGCTGAAGGTTAATATTTTTGTAGTTGGAGCTGCTATGAGATAGAACAAACTTGAATAAGGAGCTATATAGACATGTTTAGGACAGTGGGGTCAGGGAAAAAGAGGGGCTAAGAAATGGGAACGTGTTGCTCAGTGAATGGGAACAAGCCAAAGCCAAAGGAGAGCAGCAGTTGTAACATTTGCCTGGAACGGACGTTGAAGTGAGAGGATAAGGTATTTCTGCTTCCTGCTCTAGGTACTCAGAACTCAGTCTAGGGGCCTTAACACTGTATTTTAGCTGCCTTCCAGATTGTGTGTGTGGAGTGCTGTATTCAGGGCTCTGAAAAACAGACTTCCACAGTAGTTTAGTGGGTGGTAGTTGTGGGAGGAGGGCAGAGCATGGGAGAATGGGGAGTGACTGCCAACACTATGGGTTTCATTTTGGAGTGATGAAAATGTTCTAGAATTAGATACAGGTGATATTCACAACCTTGTGAATATGCTAAAATCCACCGCATTGTAAATTTTTCAAGAGTGAATTTATGTAATTTGTATCTCAACGAAAAGAAATCTGCAGTGATTTCTGTCAGGAGCTCAGCTGAGCGGGAGAGCCAGCCTTGAGCTGTCAGGTTCAGGTTATTAAAGTGATAAGCCAAACCAAAAGAGTCAACCCTCAATCACTTATTGGGCTGGTGTAAGCAAGAGGCTAAAACTAGAGACAATGCCGACTTCCCCTGTTCTGTTTGCTCCAGATGGAGGGTCTGGTGGATCAGGGGGTCATCTCACTGTTGAGCGAGCCAAGAACAAAAGGCTTCAACAATTTTATAGACCTCGGGATGTGGCTAGAGAAGGGCTAGGAATGGAAAAGGAAAGTACAGGACATTGAGGCAGAGTGGGGAAAACTGTTTTCAATCTTAAAGCTCCGCGCCGCCCACGCCGCAGGCTCCCACGCCGCCCAATAAGGAGGTCTCAGCAGAGGTGCCTACGCAAGACTTCAGCCCAAGAACTCAGCTAAAGAGACCGAAGGTTGAAGGTACCTGGCTAGAAATGCAAATGTGCAAAGAGCATAACGCCAGAGTTCCTGACTGCGACACCCTTCAGAGACTGCACTGCGCCGACCGTGCACCAAGGCTGGAGTCGGGAGGGCAGCTTCGCTTTGTGAAGCCCGCCAGGTAAAGCTTTAGTAATTGCCTATGGTCAGCCCTGAATCATCACGCCATGTTTTTAACCACGAGCCAGACTGCTTAATCTCTAAATCACCAGTTGTTTTGTGAGGCATATATATATATATATATTTTTTGGTCATCCCTTTAGTTCTTTGCATTAGATTGCCAAGTAAGTTATCATCTCAGTCTTCAGAGGAAAAAAAACAAAACAGTATCTTCTAGGTGGTAAATTAATTCATACATTATTGGGCTTCCCTTTAGCATCAATGATTTGTTTGGACATACATTTTATGTTCTGTTATCAAAGTATAAATACCAGCTGATATTTAATACATGCCCGTTCAATGCCCTAGGGCATCATGGGACAAATGGTCTCTTCTTTAGTGTGAGGAATGAAAATTGATAATGTGGACAGGTATATTAAGAAAATTAAGAAACACTGCACCAAAATTTAGATAAAAGATAAAGATTTATGAATCTTTCAGATAACTAAAGGCGGAAATTTGAAGTTAGGACGTCATAGATATTTGCCTACTTTCTCCATTGGAATAACTAAAATTAATGTAAATCATATTAGTGCAACATTTATTGAGCAGTTTATTATGAGCATGATAGTAAGATGGCTGTTAAGTGATAAAATGATAAAGAAGTAAACAGTCTTTACCTTCTTCAAGCTTATAGACTAGCAGAGGAGTATATACAAATAGCCAATTATAGTGTAATAAATGCTTTAAGGAGGGAAATGTAGTTTGTTAAAGGGCTGCGCTGGAATAACCCTTAATTCAGTTTTGCAAGTGATTTGGGCTGGTTTTTAAGAAATGTCTACCTGGATAAAGTAAGATCTTATTCCCAACTTAAATAATGAAAATAGAAAGGAAGCAATAAAAAGAAAAGGGTATCTAGTGAAAAGGAAAGAACATATGACAACACCCACAAAACTAAGTTGTGTGGGATCTGAATGGAATGTAATATGGCTTGAGCATGGAGTATTACTTAAGAGATCAGTGAGAGAAGGAGCTAGAAAAATAGGTGATGACTGAATAAGGAGGACGCTCTAAGATAGGTTAGAGGGAAACGATTGTATGTCATACAGGGTGATGACATAATCATATTTACATTTCACCAAGAGTCTTCCTGATGTCAATGCCAAGAATGAATTGGCACTGAGTAAGAGCAAAGACAGAAAAGTTATATTAAAAGCTTTGGCTTTAGTTCAGGTAATATAATGGTGTTCTAATTTAGGATATCGGCCATCACAGTAGAGAATGGTATATGGATACAAAAAACCTTTATGATTTAAAATACATGGGAGGCTAGTGGTTGAATATGGAAGGTATGGGAAAGGATCTAAATTTTTAGTTTGGACAATGGGGTGGACAGTGGTGCAATTTACTCAAAAAAGGGAACGAAGAAAGAAGAATAGATCTGGGAAGATGACAAATTTTAAATATGTTGAATTTGTAATATATATGAAAAATCCAGATGGAAGTATTCAATGATGTGTGTGTGTGTGAGACGCAGGAAAGAGATCTGAGTTGTGGCTGTAGATTTGGAAATCATTAGTCTATTGGTGGTAAGGAATGTATGACAATATATATGGTTATTCAGGGCAAATACGCATCAGAAAGGAATGTCTATAATATCCACCAGATGAACAGAAACTTTAACAAAAGGCAAGCGAAGAAGAGGCAATAAAATAAAGAATGAGTAAGTAAGGGTCAGATGTAAGGGAGAAACCAGAAAAGTGGTGTTATGAAATCCAAGGAAAGATATGGTTATAAGAAGGAAGGAATCAGTGGTATTAGAAACAGGTGAGAGGTCAGGTAGGCAAAGGATTGGAAAGGAGCCAGTTCCCTTAGAATCAAGGTCATTGTTAGCTTTGGCAAGAGTACTTTCAGTACAATACTGGGGTTGAAAACAAACATCAGTGAGCTGAAGGAGGAAGTAGAGTGAGTAAAGTCAACTCTTAATAAGTTAAACAGTGAAGGGTTTTGGGACACATTTATGAATTTGGTATGGCCAATTTTATATTGAGGAATTCCTTCTTCTTTGACATCTCAGTAAGCTGCACAGTTCTCCTCCCCCTATGGTGAAAACTTCCATAGAAGCTGAAAGTACCATATCCTAAGTTCATTTGAAATAGGATATGGACATGAGACAGGCTCAGTCAAATGGACTTTGAACTGAGGACTGTTGATAGAAACAGCAGGACCAAGAGAGCATCTTTTCTGTCCATGGCATTTGTGAAAACATATCAGATTGGAGATATACCAAACTGAGCAGTGGAAGCTGTGGAACCCACTTCTCAATACCAGTAGCAGAGACAATGACAATCGGGTCTTCATCTGTGAGTTACCTGGCATGATTTTGAATACAATTATGAATTCATAACCTCTCTGGTTTCCTGCTGGTTTCCCCAGCCTGGCTTTCTAGGCTTCCTGGAAATTGCTAGCTACCCAATATATTCTAAATATGTTTCTATCTGCTTAATTAAAAGTCGGTTTCTGTTGCTTCCACCCAAGAATCCTACTGATGTACCACTTTTGAGATATAATTTACATAAAGTGAAATGCATAGATCTTAAGTGTACAGTTTAATCAGCTTTGACAACCATGTAACCCCTATGAAGACACAGAACATTTGTCTTCACATGTACAAAGTACACCCTGTTGACCTCCCAGTCCTTCCCAGAGCAGTCAGTATCTGATATTTATTACCACAGATTAGTTTTGCCTGTTCTAAACCTTCATATAAATAGAAAGATAAATATATACTCTTTTGTGTCTGGCTTCTTTGACTCAGCACAGAGTTTTGAAGATTCATCAGTTACTGCTTTTATCCGTGCTCTGTTTCTTTTCATTGCTGAGTTTTGTTTCATTATATAAACATAGCACAGTGTGTTAATCCTATAGCTACTGATGAACACTTGAGCTGTTTCCAGTTTGGGTCTACTATGAGTAAAACTGCTATGAGCATCCTTTTATACGTTTTTTTATTTTGTTATGTTTTAGTTTTTATAGACAAATTGTCATTTCCAGTAGATATTTATGGTATAGAAGTGGAATTGCTGAGCATCAGGGTAGTGGCATGTTTAACTTTGTAAGAAACTGAGAAGCAATTTTTCAAAGTTGTAAGATTTTTCACTTCCATCAGTAATAGATGAAAGGTTCACTTGTTCCACATCCTTGACAACATTTGCAGTTGTCGGTTTTGTTAATTTTAGTTTTTGTTGTGGATGTAAAGTGGAATCTCATCTTAATTCCAGTTTGCATTTAAGTGATAGTTAATAATAATACTTGTTTATATGCTTACTTGGTATTTGTTGATCTAGTTTTTAAATGAAAGGTTTCTTCATGTCTTTTGCTTTGAAAAAAATCTGGATTTTCTTATGTTTGAGTTCTAAGTTTTTTGTTTAATCTGGTTACAAGTTCTTTGTCAGAAATATGTATTTAAATATTTTATTTCAGTTTTTGGCATGACCTTTTCACCAGAAATATGAGATTTTCAGTTGCTCAGTATCTTTATCAGCACATGATATTATCAGTCTTTAAAAAATAATTAGCCATTCTAGAGAGTGTGTGTGGTTTTTTATTTGCATTTCCTCAATGACTAACAACACTGAACATTTTTAAATTTATTTTTTGCATATTTTGGGGTGTTTAGGTGTCTGTTCTAGAGTTTTCAACTCTGTTCTAGAGTTGTTTTCTAGCGTTTTCACTTAACTCCTTTCTATATTCTCCATCATAATGCCAAAATTTCACATCTGTTCACACGTGTTGTTCATCTCTTTCATTTAATCCTTTAGCATATTAACTATAGTTATTTTAATCTCTGATAGTTTCAATATATGCATCATATCTTGATATCATTCTGTTTGTCTTGTGACAAAGAGTATTTTCATCTTTTTGTGTGTCTCAAAATTTTGTGTTGAATGCTGGGCTTTATGTCTTTATTTTTGTCAGTTCCTAAATATTTATGTTTTGTTGATGATGCTTTCTTAGCACTTGTGTCTCTTCCACTTAAGGCATTCACACTCTTCCTTGAATCTATGAGAAAACTTGTATGGGAGAGAGTTTCTGTTCCCTTCCAGAGGCAAATGAATTTTGCTCATATTCGTCCCTTAGTGGTAGTCTTCCTTTGTCTTGGACCTTTGTTTCTTTTTGTTTTAATTTGGATAATTTCTATTGACTCCCTCAAAGTTTAATGACTCTTTACTCTTGTAGTTCTAGGCCACAAATAAGCCAACTAAAATATTTTTCAGCTTCATTATTATATTTTGTTTGTAATATTTCCTCTTAGCTTGTTTTTATAGCTTCCATTGCTCTATTGAAATTTTCTACCCATTTGCTCACATTGTTTACTTTTTCTACTGACATATACTGTAAATAGCATACTTTCTTTTGTATTTTTAAAAAAGTTACTTACTTTACAAAAATAAATACAATGTAAAAGGGCTAATTCACACAGAGATTAAAATCAGTACAATTAAATGCATAATATTTTCAAAGGTAGAAAGTAACACAGGCTTAAATATTGAAAATTTATCTGAATTTTCTGCTAATTATCCATGACAACACAATTTGCAGCAGAATTTTAAAAGTCTATTTCCAGATGACAGTTTTATTCCTAAACCAGGATATATATGAAATAAATACTGAAATACCTAGAACAGTCTGTTGCCAAAGATAGGCACTCAATAAGTAAATGTTAAGTGAGTAATAATCATGTTCCTTTGTAACAGCCATGATTAGATTACTTTGTCCAGAATGAGATACATTTCTATTAGATATAATTATTACAGGTCTATTGGTCTGCTGCTTCTTAATAGAAAAATAAACGGCATTATCTACAATTTCATTCTTACCCCATAGCATATTTAATATTCCTAATTCATAATTTAAAGAAATTTAATATGTTTAAAAGACTAAAGATTGCAATATTTATTGATAATATGAATACGCTGGAATCAGATATGTATGGAACACAGCCACGCCTGGAATTATCAGTCAATTATTAGATTTG
This sequence comes from Delphinapterus leucas, assembly GCF_059928025.1. Taxonomy (NCBI): domain Eukaryota; kingdom Metazoa; phylum Chordata; class Mammalia; order Artiodactyla; family Monodontidae; genus Delphinapterus; species Delphinapterus leucas. The sequence continues at coordinate 23,555,162 of NC_143136.1, read as the reverse complement.
GAAGGAATTTATGGTACTAAAAAAATTGCATGGTTGCACAGTACATACTAAGATTTTGTTCACGTTAAGCATTGTTACTTAACAATAAATAGTTATAACAATGTTGAACGAAATAAGTGAAAAATTTAGAAAACCTAGTCAGATGGACATGAAGAACAAAGTTGAGACCCTAATTTAACTATTCCAGTTGCATCTTTGCAATTAAGCACAGGTCCATGGGTTGACAGAAATTTTACTCTTAGCAGGGTTAAATCTTAGTAAAAATTGCAAGTATGTCCTATATGTTTAGTCTGAGTCAAAAAATGCTCACTATTGTTAAGCACATAGATAATCAAATTTTTCAATGCATCAGTAGTTACTGCATATGAGAAAAGCTATTGAAAATGTGGCTGACTTGGAACATGGAGGTCAGCAGTCACTAGAAGCTGGAAAAGGCAAGGAAATGGATTCTCCCCTACAGACTCCAGAATGAAATGAAGCTCTTCTGGCCCCTTGATTTTAGTCTGTGAGATGCATACTGGACTTCTAACCTACAAAAGTGTAAGATGATTAATATTTTTTGCTTATTTATTTTTGAAAGTCGTGAAAGCAAAATTACCAAAGAAATAATGTTTTGTTTTTCTTTTATTCTCCTATCTTTAGTTTGCCAAGAGAGTAAGATAAAAAAGAGATTAGAACACTAGAAGAAATATTAACATTTTTATAAACCATTAATTTAAAAGACTAGAGTAGAGAAATATATATATTTTAAAATCTGAAGATTCCCCAAGGAAAGGAGATCTCATAACACATTTTCTTTTCAACATTCAGTAGCCCTCAGGTTCAGAGCATCGTTCTTCACATATGACTTAAAAATGTTGCATACATCATCACTAATACTATCTTAATAAAATATAAGTATTTTATTTTATTTTATTTTATTTTGCGGTATGCGGGCCTCTCACTGTTGTGGCCTCTCCCGTTGCGGAGCACAGGCTCCGGACGCGCAGGCTCAGCGGCCATGGCTCACAGGCCCAGCCGCTCCACGGCATGTGGGATCTTCCTGGACCGGGGTACGAACCGGCGTCCCCTGCATCGGCAGGCGGACTCTCAACCACCGCGCCACCAGGGAAGCCCAAATATAAGTATTTTAGAATAAGTATTTTTAATGGAACTGTAATAGTAGATAACAGGTAAATTTGGGGTTGTGTAATATTCAGTAAAGGAGCAAAAACAGAAGCAACTGATTTAATTTTAGGACAATATCAAACTTAATAAAACTTCATAGATTTGTTTGTTGGTCATAATTGAGAACATTATAGTATGCTTTCCTTTTTTATCTATACAATTTGAAAAATATTTTCTAAAGACAGTGCTATTTTTCCTACTAAAATCCAAGCTTTCTAACACTGCTAAACCCAGATAGTCCCATGGTTCTCTAGCAAGCGGCCAGTTTTTAAGTATAACTTAATTGCACTCCAATTGTGCCTAATTCAACTGCACTCTAAATTTTCTACAACCAATCCAATTGCACTCTAAAATGTCATCTTCCTAAAGAGTGAAGCATAACGATCCTTGAAAATCTGGCTTTTTAGTTTTGCTCTTGAGATTATAATAAGGTGCTGGCTAAAGACCAAAACATTCTGTATATAATCTCTACAGTCTAATTATAGATGAGTTGTGAGAGAATGTATAAATACATAGGATAATTGTTACACTGTTTGATATTAAAATTGTGTGCTCTAAAATATCCTGATACTGGATGAGAATTGTATAGATACTTACATTATCAACTCACATAATCAGTAATGAGTAATTTCCAGAGGGTGCTTAAAGTCTTCAATCAGAGTCTGATTTTTTAACTTAAAGCATACAGTCAGCTACAGATAAGAAAATCATTGCTAGGCTTTTTTTTTTTTTGATGTCGACTGTTTTAAGAAGTGATAACTAAAATCTTGACAGTGAGGATAGAATAACAGGGAGAAACTTAAAAAATAGAATCAAATAAACTTTAATGCTAGAGACAAATATCTTTATACTCTTTTATTCCCCAAGGGCAGTATGCAGTATGCTTTGTTACTGTCTTAATCCTATTGCTTACATCTGTACTATATCTTCATCCATCTGTTCCAATAACTGTACCCTAGAGTTTGTCATAGCTCTTAATACTTAATACTCTGAACATAAGCCAAGGGCTTGCTGACTCTTATTAGTACATATTCTTTTCCTCAATATTTTTATCTTTTCATATCTCCTCTTCTGTCCCTACCTGAATCCATGGCTCATCACTTCAACCAACCTCTGCCAAAATCCTCTCAGTCTCTGGCCCCCGTGATCCAGCTGCACCAGTCTAGCTGTCCACCAAGTAATTCTTACGCAACTAGAAAGGTGAGAATTAATATTAATTAGTGTTTGCCAGTGTCATATCCGCAGTGTTTCTCAGCAAGCCTTCTTCGTCCTCTTAGTCATCTCTCCTCTTCTCTGTCCAGTAATTTTCAAACATGTCTGCTCTCTCTAGCTAATTACACAGTCACCGTATGTCATTTCACTCTCATCCCATCAACTTACCTACTTCTTTCCAAATAACATAAAAATTCTCTTGAGTGGATGTAATCAACTTACCACCAGAGCTGCACAGGTGTCTCCATCTACTTCAACCCATTCCAACTTGCCTTATTTTTTTCCACAATAGAAGAGGGTTCATCTTTCCTCTTTAATGTTTCTCCAGGGCCTACTCCATCACTTTCCTCTTTTTTAAGGCTATTTAAATCTCTAACTTCTCTTTGTCTGTGAGGTCTTTGATTGATGTCTCAAATACGTTGGCATTTCTTTCATATTAGAAGGCAATAGCAATAGTAATAAACTCAAATCAAATCTCCCCTCACTTCCACACTCCATATTCATGTCTTTATCATTTGATATGGTTTTGGCTACAAGTTATAGTAAATCTGACTTAAAATAGACTAAACAAGGAGTTTTTAGCTTACGTAAGATGTCCAGTCAATCAGGATTCTAGTTCTATTCCTCTGTGATTTTTTTCAGTTTTGCCTCTTAAATGTTGTCTTTGTTCTTCATGGTTGAAAGACAGCAACCATCTACAACTGAAGCAACATCTCACTTATTAATATGCAGAGGGAGAGAGACACACTGTCTCCTCCAACTACGAAATAAAAATTACTCCCTGAAATAGAACTTCTGTCTTATGCCAAGATAATTGAACCAATCATTGGCAAGAGGGATGGGTTTGCCACGATTGGCTTAGTCTACTCAGGCCCCTTGTGTGGAGCTCAGAGTAGGTTTAACGTCTCCTGAGTCCTAAGGACTATGTAACAGAAGTGTATATACTTTAAAAAAGTGGGGGGTTGCTATTTTTCCCAGTGAGGAGGAAAGGAGGATACTGGATAAGCCACCAATGGTGTCTATTACACAAAGAAGCAAAGAGACTAGAGTGAACCCAAATTCATAATAATGATTGCACAGAGAGGTACAAATCCAGGATTCTATGAATATTTAAATAAAATTCCAGATTTATTGCTAGAAACAGCATTCTAGGTGTGCTGGCTCCTGTTCCTTTACTCACTCTGTCTGAGGGACTTTGGCTGGGGTGGCTTTAGGTTACTGATCCTGGGAGCTAGCTATGAACCTTAGGCCCTTTGAGAGCAATGTCTAGATTTGGCTTTACTTTGGCTCCTCTTCAGCCAACTCTGGGGCCTTTCCCCTCCCCACCTCCCACCTCCCCCAAATTTTTGATGAGAAGTTCTTTCACATTTGTCATATAATGTTTCTACCAAATTCAAATTAGCTACCTTTAAGGATATCCTTTCACTGTGTTTAGTTTTTCTGATTCCAGGCTTCTGCCCATTTTTCTCTGTTTGATTTGCATGAAGTATATATACATCCTTGATATTTAGTGTGTCTTCTCCTCTTAAGCAGTAATACCATTCTCTTCTATTATTCTTGACTATTTTTTAACCTGATTATTTATTCAGCCATGTGGAATCTGATGGTGGGTTCAAATAGAGCCTTGCTAAATCTGCAGCTTTGCCAAGGCAGATCTGAACAATTTTCTCGTTGTTTGGAAAATCTCAAATATCTTAGAAATCCAAAGCCAAACCTATTGACTTTGGATTTCAGAACTGGGAGAAAGCATTTATCTCTGTGCATTTGCAAAGGGGAGTACTTTATGTACTATTACTTTGCTTCTTTTCTAACTCATGTTCTCAAATCTGAGAACTCTATATAGTTTCCCTAAAGATGACCATATTCTTTTCTCTCACAGAAGTAGTCTTAAAACTACCTAATCATTTATAGTTTGGCAATCATGGAATCTAAAACATAAGATAATGATTACACATATAATAGTAAAGAATGGTTTGTTCACAGTCAGTGCCTCATAGTACGTGTTACTAGTTACATACATCACGTACAGTATGATACCCTGGTAATCACATAAAACTAGGCCTTTTTGCTTCTACCTGATAGTCCGCCTCTGGACATTGTCATTCTAAAAAGCCCTGAAAAATAATGTAGGCTTCTACATTATTGCCTCTTGAGGAGATAGCAACAGGAGCGACATTGTAGACATTGCATAACACTCAGCAAAATTTAAAGATCCTCTTTGGATACGTCTTCCCCTTGATTCTTCCATCTCTCAAGTCCTCAATCCTCAGAGTTCACATTACCCTTCTCTAGTGACTGCCTTTTTCTTATGCAAAGCAATCTGTTAGCCTTTGTCTAAGACTTCTCCCTTATGAGGAGGGCGGACATTGAGGACTTATAAATAATATTTTGTCCTTGTCACTCACTGAGAAATAATTTGCTTCTGAGAAATGAGCATTAATGGACCTAAGACATTGCCTTAATTTATTAAAAATTAGAAGCAAAAACTTGGTGCCTTCTTGTTCTGACTCTCTTCTTTCCATCTCTGTTATTTGGAGTTTTTATTTTCCTAACTTCTCACCTGTCCCTACCTTCCCGTGGAAGGAACAAATACCTTCCTTTTTACCTTATAAATGACTGAAACATCTTAACATGGCTCCTGTTCACAGCAGTATTCACATCTAAGCAGAAGGCAATATTTTACATTTAGGGGAAGAATCTTTAATTTTGGACCTGCAGGTATCAACACGGTAACTCGGGAGGGATTCTCTAAGCTGGGTAAAATTTCCAAACTTCTGAAATCATGTCATGTGTTCAACTTCCTTTTTGCAGTTTAGTCTTCAGTAAAACTATTCTTGAGTTTGTTTTTTGAAAAACTTTTAACTCCTGTGATTGTCTTTTGTAGTGTGATGGTCAGAATTTAGTAAACGTTTAGACTACAGTTTAAAATCTCCAAGACATTTTGGTAAATAATTCCATAGTGCATTTTATGACTAGAGGAAAAAAGCTAACAGAGGCATGTTTTCTATAACAATAACTATCTCCTTTGTGTTTTCACCTCTTGAGAGGCTAATAAGACTGTCAAATTGATGGAAAGCTTCCTGCTTACTAAATTATAGCACCTCGATTTACATTAGCATAATATGTGCCAAAAATGAAATATTATCTCATTTTGAAGTTTGTGTATCTATTTTATTACTTATAGTTGATTTTCCTAGTACTCTTAGCTATAATAGTCCTTTTTAGGTTGTTGTTGTTGTGTTTAACAAATGAACAAAAGAAGGAAGGGAGGAGAAGAAAGAACTAAGGGGGGGAAGGGAGGGAGAGGGGTGGGAGAGGGAAGGAGGGAGAGAGGAAGAAATCAAAGAAAGAAGGAAAGTAATTGTGAGCATTAGTGTTCTTCCTCCCAACATGGTACATGACTAATACAACAGGATTTTTTAACCTTCCGTTAATTTGGTTTGAATTAGCCTGTTTCTTTTACTTGCTCTTTGTGATTTCATAGCAAGTTATCTTGACAAAAACATTAACATTGAACAGTAATATGAGAGATCATATAGAGGCTCTTCCTTATGTCACCTCCAGTATCACCTCACTGATGTGAGAGGATCTGTTTTGTACTGAGATTTGATTTCAGTAGTGTAAAACAAATCTGAGTAATAAATTTGACTGGAGGTGGCAAAGTAGAGACGTGGAGAGACCTTATTCAAAAGAGAGGCTACCATCTAGGGAAATCTTCTCAGAAGTAACTGGAACATTGAATACAGTGAAGTATGGCACTTTATCAGAAAGAATCTATGAGGAATTACAGTTCCAGATGTAACAACTCAAAAAGGATTACATCATTGTCTTTAAAAGAAGTCTTTTCTTATGCTGATCTGTAATCCTTGTCAAAAAGAATATGCAAAAGCATTCATCAATAAAAAGGTATATGGAGGTAGGTGGAATTAAAGGTTGAAATTATGAATATCTATATTGGTTATAATATAGAACTTTTGAAAGCCTCGCAAAAACCCTAAGAAATAGGTAGAGTAGATGCTAGCCTATTTTATAGATGAGGAAACTGAGGCTCAGGAGAGATTCAGTGATAAGAGTAAGTATGAGAGAGCTGACAGTGGGATATTGATGTTAATATTCTAAGTTTAGTAAAATTCTCACTACACCGTACTATTTATTTTTTGACAGTGGATGCTCCTGAAATGAGAAAGTTTTTTATGATTGTGGTTTTTTTTCCTAAAGGAGACTTATTTTCTCATTTAATGTTGAGGTGCCTTTGCTGTGAAAGACAGAGTGCTAAGATCTCAGAGATTCCAGTCTAATGGAAAGGAAAGAGAAGCAAATATCTTCAAGTTTTTACATGCCTTTATATAGAAGCTTGGGCCTGCAAGTTTTGAACAATTCTTTAATCTTTCAGAGCTAATTTTCCTATTTCATTGATCTCCTAGAATTCTGTATATATATAACAAATGTATGATTTTCACATGTATTATCATTACATGTAATTGTGTTTCATAATTATTTCTAATCTTACCTTGAGCTTGTTGAATGTGAAGATTAGTTCCTACTCATCCTACTTTTACAAGGCTAAGCCCAGTGCTGGGCACACAGTAAGTGCTCAATAGATGCATGGGTTTATTATACGTTTATTATTAGAAAGGTACACACACCTTGTGGGAAATTTAAGCAGTCTAAAAGTGTGTAATGTAAAAAGTGAAACTTTTCCATCTCCTTCACCCACTTCTATTGCCCTCTTGTAACCACTTTTAGCATTTTGATTCAGAAACTCCTACTAGACATTTTTTACATGTACAAATACAATGTGATTTTTGAATTAATAAGTTAAATCCATAAAATGCTTTGAGAATACAAAAAAACCTTTAAAGTATAGAAATTCTATGTGATTAAAAACTCTAGTACTAATTTATAATATTAAACTGCTTCAATGCCTTTCTATAAAAGAAAACAATTTGATGTGATGATGACCTTGAGAATTAAAGGAAATGAAAAATAGTGCATTATAGAGAATAAATGAGTTATGGTTGAACTAAATAGATTTTAGCTAGCTACAGGGAAAACTGGATGGTTAAGAAAGCAGAATTTTCTGTTCCCTAAGACAAGTTATAGGTAATTAGTGGATATCTTTTTTATTTTGGAATATAAATAAGTAAATAAACTATAACAGATCACCATGTACTTAAATTGAACTTGGTATGGCATAAACATTATGTGCCTCAGATAGAGGAAGAATTATAACCATGCAAACTATATATCAAAAATATGGCAGAAAAGCTCTAAGAATCATAGCAGACTAAGAGCTTAATATATGTCCAATAACGGTTTGACATAGATTAATGGGAAATAAATAGACAACAACAGAATAAGTTGCATCCTTAACGTTGACTTGATTTAGGTCTTAATTATCTCACTGTGCATCAATTTAATGGTGTATAAAAACTGGGATTAATGTAAATTCATAGTTTATTGAGGGATTTGAGACAAAATCATCAAGAAAGTTAAAATAATTCTGCTTAATTTCATGTGGAAAGGGCTAAAACTATATAAATTGGTATTGAAACAGATGAAGATTATTTAGAAGTAAAATTGATTGCTATCTTTTTTGGGTGAAAGGTCTAAGGAAAGTTATATAACCAATATCAAGTACGATGTTTGTTATATGAAAGTTGGGTACTACTAGATAAATTAGAGAGTTAGAAATATATGTATATTAGGAGATTCTATACTCTTTCCAGGATGAAAAATTGATGATGATGTTGAGGACAATAATATTGATGCTTCCTATATGCTCTTGGGAAGATGAAATAAAAATAAATCAAGAACTACTATTTACTGAATTTTCACCCCATCCTAGATTTCTTCACTATATTTCCTGTAGGCCCTGAGTTGAGGGTGTGAGAAAATGAATGAAATATAGCCATAACATGGGATTCATGATGAAGTAATCTTGGAAATATGAAGGCTGTAGATTTTGGACAGCCATGTAAGTCATGTGCCCTTTATTCCATGGTCAGTAGGAAAGCAGTAAAATTATAGGATAAAAATATGATTACACATGATTTTCCATCATGTATTAAAATTTGGATTTATTTCATTATTAGATGGGAAAATTCCTTAAAGTTTTAGCATAATCTCAAGTTAGTGTAATGTAAAGAAACAGACATTTACACACTGTTTTAGGAGTATAAGTTGATAAATGATCACTTTTAGATGATGGTGTTGTATTATGAAATGAAATTTAAATGTCAAGTACCCTTTGACTTAGAAACACAGCTTCTAGAATTTACACTCTAGATTGTCCACACATAAATTCATTCTGAAATGGGTATTTGAGAGGGTATCCATATATCCTAGACGATCATGTCATCACTTGAGAAAGACTGACCTATCATATGTACAAATAATGAGAGAGAATCATAGCAGCTAGTGTTGTTGGTAGTTAGAAATTTTTTCACTCTTATGCCCTGATGGATTAAATCATCATTATATTCCTGCAGGGTAATTTGACCTTTAAGAAAGACTTAAGACAGACTCAGAAATTTAACTTTTAGTCACCTATTCTTAAGAATGTATTGGATTGATATTCAAAGATTTAAGTACAAATGTGCCATTATAATGTCATTTAAAAAAAATTTTTTGGCTGTGCCGTGTGGCTTGTGGGATTTTAGCTCCCAGACCAGGGATTGAACCCGGGCCCTCAGCAGTGAGAGCACAGAGTCCTAACCATTGGACAACCAGGGAATTCACATAATGTCATTTACAATAGCTAGGAACTAGAAACAAAAATAAGACAGTTAAATAGATTATGCTACATTACACAGTTGAAGTTATGCAGTCATTAATAAAAATATTTATAGAATTAAAGGGCAGTCATAATAAATGTAAAAAGGGGAAAAAGTTACAGAATCATGTCCACACAAATCCCATATAAAACATATTTACATTTGTATAGAAATACGAAGATTATGAAAACCTATACCAAGCTCTTGGTAGTAGTAGATCCATGATGACAGAATTTTAGGTAGTGCTTTGTTTTGTGGTGGCATTATAACGACTTCCTAATTTTTCTGCAATAATTGTTATTTAATTAGAAACATTAAAACCTTGTTTTTTGTGAATTCTAGATCTCATCACCAACATCTGTAAAGCCTTTGTCCTTTCAGAGGGCTCATATATTCTTCCCCTAAAGGATTTACCTGGCATGTTAAATTCCACAGGGAAGACTTACAAGAGACTGGATCACTGGGGTGCTTGATATCATTATTTGCATAAGGCTGGCTTAATCCCTTTGTTCAAAACTTTCTTCATGGATTAAAATATATTGCATTATCTATAAATGGCGAAAATAATAGAAAAACTTCTAAACCAATCTCATCCTTTATTAGTTTTGTGTGCTTGCTTTGTAGCTGTGAGAGACTGACCGTATACTTGTGTGGCTTCTTCATGGTGGGATGTTACATTTGAATCTAGCATGTAGCATGACTGTAGTATGTTGTAAGTGTCAGACCTTACTTTGCATTAATATTTTTTAAAAGCTTGTATGAGACTTCAATTTGTCAAAACTTAAAAAAATTTAGTGTGAAACGTTCACATATTTCAGCCTCGTAAGGCCATCAAACCCTTTTGCTACTTAATTGATTTTGTTTGTCCTGGGTTTTCATGTATGTAACTAGTCTTTGTCAGCTTCCTAAAGGACGTATATAAAAGTTGTCTTAATTTCACAAGTTACATCAAATTCTTGATCACCATGCCAGGTATCGATACTATTGATTTTGTAGATGAATCCACGGTTATTAATACTAAGATGATAGCTCTCAAATCATTGCTCAGTTTCCATAGGTAGGGTCTATCCTTTTATATTAATTCTAAGTAATATCATTCCTTTTCTCTCCTCTTTTAGTATCATGTTTGCTTTATAAAGATAGATGAAAAACAGAAGTCTGAATAGTTTCACTGAAAGAAAAATATTGGTATACTTAAAGATAAGCAATTGAATGCTAATACTTTGGAAGGACAATTTTAATAACTATGATTGTAGTGGAGCACTTAAAAATGCGTGTAATAGAATCTAAAAATAGATTAAAAATTTCTTCAATAAATGCACTCACTCATTTGATTACTCGGTAGTTGGAAATAAAAACATCCTTTCTGTAGGCTATGGTATTTCATTTTGGGTTCATCGCTAAAGAAGATGAATTCGGCTCTTGACATTTAGCATGAGTCTTGATGTTTTATCAGGTATGTTAATACATTTGACTTCAGTGATGCAGTCACTGAAGCGCTGAGAATTAGCATTGCCCCTGTGTTAAAGTGTGTCTGGGATAGTGTCTGGAATCTCTCCTGATAAATGCACACAAAAGACTGTTGGTTTCTATTTTGTTGGAGATGCTGTTTGCAGAACTTAAATTTGCTCGTCATTCTATCTTTTGTTTAACTAGCAGCTTGAAAACAACACACCATTTAAGTAAATTGCATTCAACATTTGAAAGTTCTGCTCAGTGATTGCCTTATTTACTCACATGATGCAATGATTCCTGTTGTTTCAAAGGACTTTCCCTGATCTTCTCATGTTCTCACCATACTTTCCCCATAGGATCTATGATGCTTGACATTCCAGATAGATTCATTTTTCAACTAAAATCGAACTTATTATATCTACCTATCCATATCAACCCCAAAATATAATCATCTATTTTGCCTCAAAGTAAAAAATAATATGTGAGTCCTTTATGTGCCCAATTTTTGATAATGACATTTTAATAATCCAGTCCATTTTGAATCAGAACCTTCATCATTTTTGTTCTTTACTTTTCTAAATCCTTCTTACCCATTTATCTTAAAATCTACCCTCCAAAAGTGACCGTTAACCTTACCTCTCATTTGTTCTGTCCTCTCGATCCACTTGTTACTGACTCTCAATATCATTTAACTTGGTTTTTGCTGTTGCAGTTAACTTTTAATCCCATGATACCATCTACTCCCTTGTCCTTCCCCAATATAGTACTTCCTGATTTATGATGGGGTTACCTCCCCTTAAACCCTTCCTAAGTTGAAAATATCTTAAGTCAAAAATGCATTTAATACACCTAACCTACAGAACATTATAAAATTTGTAGAATTATAAATTCTACAGCCTACCTTAAACATGCTCAGAATACTTATTGATACATTAGCCTACAGTTGGACAAAATCATCTAACACAAAGCCTATTCTACAATAAAGTGTTGAATATCTCATGTGATGTAGTGAATACTGTACTGAAACTGAAAAACAGAATGGTTTTCTGGGTGCAGAATGGTTGGAAGTGTATTGGTTGTTTACCTTCTTGATCGTGTGACTGACAGAGCTATGGCTTGCTGCTACTGCCCAGCATCACAAGAGAACATCCTACTGCACGTGATTATCCCAGGAAAAGATTAAAATATAAAATTTGAAGTACAGTTCCTACTGAATGCATATCACTTTCACATCATCCTAAAGTTGGAAAATGGTTAAGTCATGCCAGTGTAAGTTGGGGACTGTCTGTACTTTCTTCTTATGGCCAAAGTGGCTCTTACCAAACATGGATTTCATTAATTTAATTCCTAAACACCATTGATGACTCATCACTGCTTATAAAATAAGGTGTATTTTTTTTCTTATAGTATGCAAGACTTTCAGCAGTAATTCTACAAATTATCTTTTGAGCTCTATAATTCACTTCTATATTTTTTCAACTCCCCATCTCCCAACTCTTAGCTCTCAATATTCTTACCTTGAGTTCAATCCCAGTGGATCACTTACCATTCTCTGAATATTTTCTTCCTAAAGCACTATTCTCACCAGCTTAAATGTTCTTCACAACCCAGATCATGATAGTCAAAAATATATACATATATAATACGGTTTAATTTTAATACTGTCTTTTCCATGAAGATTTCGTGGGTTATGTCTGAAATTTTTGTCAATTTCTACCACTTCTGTACTTGTATTGTTATTAATTTATTCAAAATATTAATGTTAGGTATTATTTTACATTATTTTTGTATAATTCTGCTTTATATTATGGATGAAAAACACCTGATTGTATGCAATATATACATATCTAAGAGCGTGTATATATGTGCTCATGCATGCATGAGCATGTGTGTGTGTGTGTTTGTGTGTGTGTGTGTACACACAGAAGTAGAAGAAGAAAATAGCCTAAGTTGGAGGAGGTAACCTTTGCCTGTTTCACAATTTTGTCACCGTCCAACTCTGACCACTCCACATCAGTTGAAGTTGCACATCAAGATGTCTTAAAAAACTTTCTTCTGCCTGTTCTGACCTTTGTTGTCTCACTTTAACTCATCATCCAGCAGCTGCCTTTGTATCTTGCTTTAATCTATTCTCTACTCAGCTAATTTAGAAATACTATTTTAGATGAATATAGCACATAAGTATCCACTGAGAAATCCCTGGTGGTTTAATAATCACTGATTTTTTTTTTAGAAGCAATTTGAAATGGTCTACAATTGTGGTTAATTTAGCAATACGTTTTCTGTGCTATGGAAATGGCAGTGTGTTAAAATATTAAACAAGCCTTCATGGGTTTAGGGTAGTTTTAATTGCCAGGTTTCTTTTAGAGCAAAACTAATATAGGAGTCCTATAGGCAAGGATTCTTTACAAATCCAAATCTTTATCGTGTGTTTGTTCATTTTTAAGCTTACAGTGGAAAAATGAAAGTCTTCTTGGAGAAAACCAAAGTTTTAAAACACTCTAATCCTTTCTATATACCCTTCATTTTTGAATCATAAGACATGTTCAGTAAAAGTGGAGAGCAAATACTATCACTGATCTTTAATTCATCTCCTGTTTGTTTATACAAAGAAAGCAGATTTGAGGAGTAAAATGGTACATTGGGTTCAGCTACTGAGTATATAATCATAGTTTTTAGGGGAGACTATTTGACAGCAGCTTAAAGGATACACAAAATGAGAGAATTAAACCATGTAAAGGGATTAAACTAGTGTTCTCTAGGAATGGGGTGAATTGCATAAATCTCGAACTTGACTGGGAGAAGAAATGTATGCAGCCTAATCCCAAATGTGAAAATCATGTTCATTTTTAAATATGCATTCAGTATTATAGATACTAAACATGTTCTTAGAATAGCCACATGGATTTTCTAAACTCTTTTCAAAATGTAAGTCAAGCATGGTAAGACAAGTCCTTATCATATAATGGAAGGGATTAGGTGTGAGTGTAAAAATATTTTAAGTCACATTTCCCAAAGTTTATTTTGTGGGAAATAAGATCTACAAGATGTTTAACTTTTAAAAAAATGTATTCATGAATAAATGCTTTTTAAATATTGCATATGTTATGTCATTCTATAGGAAAGTCACTCATTAACATATTAAAGACTCTTGAGTATTTTGTGACACACTGGAAACCAACTTTCCTCAAGGTTATTTCAGTACAAGATACCTTCCCAAACCAAATACATTTTTTTTTTCGTCAAACCACCAAACCAGTATTCATCAAGACAGATGCTCTGGAATACTATTTTAAAATATCACCAATTGAAAAAATAAAATCTTTACAGTTAGAGAAAAGAATTGAAGTAAGAAGTTCTTTGCAATGGCCCAGTCTTTAGCCCATGGAATGAAACTGCAGAGGAATCCGTGGCTGGTGCTAGGGGGAAGTGAATTTTCTGTCGGTGCACTGACTATAGTATATTCCATTTGACCTCACCAAACTTTTGTTTTCTCATCTATAAAGAAGCAACAGTGCTACCTCCCTGAATGTGTGGTTGTGAGGATTCTATCCAGAAATGTTTTTCACCAGTCCTAAAGTGCTACAAAAATTCCCATGCTTTCCAACTTCATTTTGCCTCACACTGTCTAGCAACCTCAAGTTTTCAAGTCAGTTTGGTTTAACCAGTCTGAAATGTCTGTTATGAACATGTGCTACTCCCCTCCCATCTTTGAAGACATGCCTCTAGCTCTGTTGCTCATCAAGTGACAGTGCTTCCTACTTCTCGGTGAAAATGTAAATCTTATGGGAGTCCTCCGTGTTCTGCTGCCATGTCTCTAAAACTCACCTACAACTTGCCAGTGCTTTCCTTCCTATTGAAATGGTTGTGTACTTTCTTCAGTCACAGGAGGGCTGAATCCCACCCTCTTCAACATCCTCAGAGCTCTTAGCAAATTTTTCATCTGTCTTGTATTTTCACTGAGTTTGTCTCCTTTCGATTCTTTCCATCAATGTTTAAAAACAGCTTGTTTTCCTATCAAGCCAAGACAAACAGCACCAAAAACATACAAAACAAAACAACAACAACAAAACATGCAACCTTTTATTGTACATGTACCCTTCAGTTACCATCATTTCTCCTTCCTTCCATTTGGAATCAAATTTCTTTGAAAGAATTGTCTGCACTTGCTACCTCTTTTCCTCACCATCTTGTCACTCTGTATAAATAAATCATCACCTCAGCTCTTGCACATATAATTTACTCTCAAATTTACTTCCAAATAGTTAGCTGCTAGTCGTTTGTTTGTATGTAACAACTTTAATATCTTTTGAAAAATACTTTGAGAAGTGATTTCAAATTTCTAAGTTTCTGTGATTTACATAAGACTTATAAGTTTACATATACAAATGATCACTGTAAGCACTGATAACAATTCAAAAAGGAATTCTCTAAAAGACGTTAAATAGATAATGCAAGATTTTATTTCCAAGATCAAAAATAAAGAGACAAGATATATTCATGTTGCCTTTCTAAAATGCTAGTTTCTTTCCCCTGTGGTTCCATTTGAATATCTCAGAAGTCATAAAGTATCGCATCTTAACATCTCCGGGTATCTCCTCTGTACCTACATAATTTATTGATGGGCCATGCATAAATTAAACATTTCTCAGTGGATTATGAATATGCAATGCTTCTCAAATGTCTTAGGTTGATTTCTTTTTTAAAATACCTAATACCTTTGAATTTAACAAGGTCTTCTATTCACAAACATCATTCATTAAATTCTTAACCCTTACATCAAATCCAGATTTAAGAAACTCTTCAACCTTTTATAAAGTATAATAAAGACTTCTCATTACATCAATGAGGTGTTTAAAAGACCAGGGTGTTTTGAATTAAAGTTCAGACTTTGTCCTTAACTATTCATTTTATTCCTATTCAGAATGTGCTTAATATCAGGGAATTACTTTGATAATTTTCCTATTCTAAAAAACTCGCTGAATTTGAAATGAAAATTATTTTAATTACAGTGACAGAAAAATCAATATAATATTTCTTTCAGGTAGTTTGTTTCATGAGTTCATTTAAGAAGTGAAATTATATCGGATATAACTTATATGAACATTATACAGTTTTAGTATGTAAATGGTAGCTCAAGTCATAATGGTAACCCAATTTTATAAGCAGTGATTTAAAACAAAGTATCTAGGCTCTCTGCTAAGAGAAAGGGGTACTAAAATTAGATTCTTGGTTTTCTGCACGTTCTCTTTCCTAGTCTTCTTGCTCTTTTGCCTTGTCTTTTTCCATTCCCTTCTGTTGATTATATCATTTTATTTTAAACTTTTCTTTCTAAAATTCTTATCTGCAAAGACAGTTGTTGAGATGCAGGAAATAAAATTTTTGGACTGGTAGCATGAAGAACAAACTACATTTTAGAGAATATGCTTCATATTTTACAAGTTACATGGGAAGATTTAATACTTTTTAAAGCATTATCTCATTTAATTCTTGCAGCATTCCTTTGAAACAGAAAATAAAATTATGCCCTGCATCTTACAAATGAAGAAACTGATTTAGATTTGTAAGCTAAATAACACATGAGATTACAGTTGATAAGGGACTTCGAATTGGAGCACAATTCTAATTCTATCTTAAATCAATTCTGTCTTAAATTTCATGCTTTGGTTTCTCTGAAATCTAAATGACATGAATCTAAACTTTATCCAAAATTCATTTAAATTTGGCTTTAGAATGTTAATTTTCTGTTTATTTGGCCACTATTAAAATTAATATGTAGATTCTGAATGTGCAGCAAATAAAGGTGAAAGATTTTTGTGATAATGTGAACCTATGAGAATAAAAACCAGTGCATTTGTTTTAAATGCTAAGTGAGCCCCACTTAAGTATATTGTTGGAGATAATTGAGCCTTAATTCTAAAAGTCTAAGAAGGTTCTGTCCAATGTGATAGTTGTGAGATAAACTCTGTAAGTATTGCAAGTAATGAGATTTTATGATTAGCAATTATTAAGGATTCATATTAGCAAATTCTGGAAGAGAAATTATTTTCATATGATTGGACCCTTAGATTAATGTTAAACGTAAGCTATTTACATAATAGTATGTATAAGTCTATTGTAATTAATCAACATAAAATTGATACTAATACTACTAGTCGTTTCTACACATTTTTTTTTTTTTACAATACGCGGGCCTCTCACTGTTGTGGCCTCTCCCGTTGCGGAGCACAGGCTCCGGACGCGCAGGCTCAGCGGCCATGGCTCACAGGCCCAGCCGCTCTGCGGCATGTGGGATCTTCCCGGACCGGGACACGAACCTGCGTCCCCTGCATCGGCAGGCGGACTCTCAACCACTGAGCCACCAGGGAAGCCCCTACACATTTTTTTTTAATGTATTTATTTAGTTTTGGCTGCATTGGGTCTTCGTTGCTGTGCACAGGCTTTCTCTAGTCTAGATGTGGGGAGCGGGGGCTACTCTTCGTTGCAGTGCACGGGCTTCTCATTGCAGTGGCTTCTCTTGTTGCAGAGTACGGGTTCTAGGCACGTGGGCTTCAGGAGTTGTGGCACGTGGGCTCTAGAGCGCAGGCTCAGTAGTTGTGGTGCATGGGCGTAGTTGCTCTGCGACATGTGGGATGTGGGATCTTCCTAGACCAGGGCTTAAACCCGGGTCCCCTGCATTGGCAGGCGGATTCTTAACCACTGTGCCACCAGGGAAGTCCCCACATTTATGTTCTAACATTGGAAGAGAACCTTAAATTCTTATGCTTTCAAGCTTTTTCCATTTGTGATTAATATATCCCTTATCTAAAAGGATCAAATTTCTGCCTTCAGAAAACACACCACTCCTTTTATTAGAAATTATATACAAATTTATATTTGCTTGTTCTTGTTCACATTAATAAAATTAATGGCATAGATAAATAGGTGACATTTATAATTCTTTATTCTTTATTCTTTGGTTTTATATACTTGGAAAACTTATTATCAAAGCTGTCATAAAAGAATATTGAACTATGAAATAAAGGAGTGAGGAAGAATCTGTCCTTGTTTTTTGTGGAGAAAAGACTTTCTATATTTCCTAATTTATGATTCTAGAAATCATCTGTCTTCGAAATGGTAATGCATTCTTTGGCAAAACAAATCTGAAGGCTGTCACTAATTCTGTCATTTATTCCCATTGTTTTCATCATGCACTAAAAGATTAAAAGTGCAAAACTGTATTTCAGAAGATTGACAGATTGTCCAGGCATCTGCCATATTAGCTCCACAGTCACATATGTTTTGCAGAACACGAGGTACACAGTCTTTTTCAGGGCAACAAAATGAGGCACACACCTTTCCATACTGTCCAAACAACCTTCTTACAAGCCAAGAAGATGGAAGAACTAAAGGTAAATTCTGAAGAGAGTAAGGTAAACAAAATGAGGCCAGGTATGAGATACTAGGAGAAAAGGAAGTAGAAAGATAGAGCAAGATGGCAGAAACAGAGAATCTGAGATGGAACCTTGAGAATGCTGAATTGCCAATCCCAAACTCATTTTCTTATGGTCCCTGAATTTAGGAGCAAATTTGGAAGGGGATGAAAGTATTCTAAGCTTGGGAATAATTGAGCTCCTGATCGTGATTGTGGGAACCGCATATTGAATGTGAATAATAATTTGCTTATTTGACAAGATTTGAGTTTGCTCTATTCATTTATAAAATCAGAATGAAACACTTTATAAATGCCAATCACGTTGTTATAAATGCCACGTAAAACATAGGCATTTACATTTGGCCCTCCATATCCAGGGATATTCACAGATACAATCAACCACAGATTGAAAACATTTGGGAAAAAATTTCTAGAAAGTTCCAAAAAGAAAAACTGAATTTGCCACATGCCAGCAACTGCTTACCCAGCATTTACATTATGTTAGGGTTTTTTTTTTTTTTAACTTTATTTTTTATTGAAGTATAGTTGATTTAGTGTTGTGTTAGTTTCAGGTGTACAGCAAAGTGATTCAGTTATATATTTGAATATACGTATGTATTCTTTTTCAGATTCTTTTCCATTGTAAGTTATTGAATATAGTTCCCTGTGCTATACAGTAGGTCCTTGTTGTTTATCTTTTTTTATATATACTAGTGTGTATCTGTTACTCCCAAACTCCTAATTTATCCCTCCCCCACTTTCCCCTTTGGTAACCATAAGTTTGTTTTCTATGTCTGTGAGTCTATTTTGGTTTTGTAAATAAGTTCATTTGTTATAAATAATCTAGAGGTGATTTAAAATATTCGGGGGGATGTGCATAGGTTATATGTATATACTGTACCATTTTATATAAGGGTCTTGAACATCCATGGATTTTGGTATCCATGGGGGGTCGTGGAACAATCCTCTGGGGAAAAGAAGGACCACTATACGTAAACGTAGGTCATTTGTGGCACATCACTAACTTTCTCAGGTCATCAAAAAACAACTGAAAAGAACATGAGAAAAGGCCACATATTTTGTTTTGCATTTTTTAAAATAGGAGATGGAGGATTCTGCTCTTTTTTTAAAAAATTAATTAATAACTTTTGGCTGCATTGGGTCTTCGTTGCTGCATGTGGGCTTTCTCTAGTTGCAGCCAGCAGGGGGTGCTACTCTTCATTGTGGTGCGCAGGCTTCTCATTGAGTTGGCTTCTCTTGTGGAGCACAGGCTCTAGGTGCATGTGCTTCAACAGTTGTGGCATGCGAGCTCTAGAGGCTCAGTAGTTGTGGCACAGGGGCTTGGTTGCTCCGTGGCATGTGGGATCTTCCCAGACCAGGGCTCGAACCCATGTCCCCTGCATTGGCAGGCGGATTCTTAACCACTGCGCCACCAGGGAAGTCCCCTCAGACTACTTTTTTAAAAAATATGTCATCATATAACGATGGTTGTTAAAAGCTGGGTTCTAGGCAATGTGGTAAATTAGACATACCAAGTTATGTAACAAAAGATCAATTCCATGAAAAGCTTTCTTGAGATATATTGATCATTAATGAAAAACATTTAGATATGCTAGAAATTGCTGTATATGTAAAATAAATGGAGAATTATCAGGTTTTATGTCTAACTTGATTGTTGGTTTAAAATTGATGGTTCCTTTGTTAGGCATTATTAATGTGCTCAGCACACAGCTAGCAATATTCCAAAAAACTACAGAGAGCATTGTCCTATTAAAAAACAAAAACAAAACTATAAATGTTGAAGTTTTACAAGTGAAGAATGATACCTGCAATCTGGGATGTTAATTTATCATTGCTCAATGAGGCCTGTTTTACAGCCTTGGTACCAACAATGAATATACCTTTTGCTTCTGCCACCAGATGGCAAAAGTAGGCATTACTTAAGTAGGAGTTTACAGTTAAAGTGCTTTAATATTTTTTAGGTAATGAGATTAAATCAAAACAATTTGAATATTTTAATAGCTCTTGTAATAAATTTGGTAACGGTAAAGATGGAAAATATTAGCTAAAATGAGATTTTGGAATTAAATTCATTACAATTTTTTTTTAAAGCATTCCCTTAGAATAGCAGTTTTCTTTATTAAAAAAAAAGGAGTCTCACAAGGAATTTCCACTGATGTGTTTTAATGCATGAGGTAAATATTTTAATTATTCCTTTATATATTAATAACTGCTGTGTAATTCTAAAGGTGCTCAGTGGATTTATAAATAGGGGTACATTTTAAAGCATTATGCATGTGTAAAGGACAGACCAAGCAGAAATGTATAATATAGTTACTGAGTTAAGACATAGATGATTTCAAAGAGAATTACAAAACCCACACACGTATGATCACCTTATCTTTGATAAAGGAGGCAAGTATATACAATGGAGAAAAGACAGTCTCTTAAATAAGTGATGCTGGGAAAAATGGACAGCTACATGTAAAAGAATGAAATTAGAACACTCCCTAACACAATACACAAAAATAAACTCAAAATGGATCAAAGACCTAAGTGTAAGGTCAGACACTATAAAACTCTTAGAGGAAAACATAGGCAGAACACTCTATGACATAAATCACAGCAAGATCCTTTTTGACCCATCTCCTAGAGAAATGGAAATAAAAACAAAAATACACAAATGAGACCTAATGAAACTTCAAAGCTTTTGCACAGCAAAGGAAACCATATACAAGATGAAAAGACAACCCTCAGAATGGGAGAAAATATTTGCAAATGAAGCAACTGACAAAGGATTAATCTCCAAAATATACAAGCAGCTCATGTAGTTCAACATCAAAAAAACAACCCAGAAGGTTATTAGGCAGAAGACCTAAATAGACATTTCTCCAAAGAAGATATACAGATTGCCAACAAACACATGAAAGAATGCTCAACGTCACTAATCATTAGAGAAATGCAAATCAAAACTACAATGACGTATCACCTCACACCAGTCAGAATGAGCTTCATCAGAAAATCTACAAACAACAAATGCTGGAGAGGGTGTGGAGAAAAGGGAACCCTCTTGCACTGTTGGTGGGAATGTAAATTGATACAGCCACTATGGAGAACAGTATGGAGGTTCCTTAAAAAAACTAAAAATAGAACTACCATATGACCCAGCAATCCCAGTACTGGGCATATACCCTGAGAAAACCATAATTCAAAAAGAGACATGTACCACAGTGTTCATTCAAGCTCTATTTACAATAGCCAGAACATGGGAGCAACCTAAGTGTCCACTGACAGATTAATGCATAAAGAAGATGTGGCACATATATACAATGGAATATTACTCAGCTATAAAAAGAAACGAAATTGAGTTATTTGTCATGAAGTGGATGGACCTAGAGTCTGTCATACAGAGTGAAGTAAGTCAGAAAGAGAAAAACAAATACCATATGCTAACACATACGGAATCTAAAAAAAAAATGGGTTCTGAAGAACCTAGTGGCAGGACAGGAATAAAGGCGTAGACAGAGAATGGACTTGAGGACATGGTGAGGGGGAAGGGTAAGCTGTGACAAAGTGAGAGAGTGGCATGCACATATATACACTACCAAATGTAAAATAGATAGCTAGTGGGAAGCTGCTGCGTCTCACAGGGAGATCAGCTCAGTGCTTTGTGACCACCTAGAGGGGTGGGATAGGGAGGGTGGGAGGGAGAAGCAAGAGGGAGGGTATATGGGGATATATGTATACGTATAACTGATTCACTTTGTTATTCAGCAGAAACTAACACAACACTGTAAAACAATTATACTCCAATAAAGGTGTTTAAAAATATATAATTAAAAAAAGAGAATCACAAGTGCTACAAACAAGATTCAAACAAGTGCATGTCTATTCATATAAAATTACATGACTGGCCTTAATAAGTTAAAAAGATTTAAATTCCTTCATCTAGACCCTAGGCATTTTTAAAAAGCTATTCCAAAGGGATACACATTTTCTTTGCTAAATGGTAAATGCTACGGCTTATCAAGAAATGTTTTTAAAGATCAAGGACACATTAACTTGTTTTCCATATCAATTAGCATTTTTGTTCTGATGCTTTTGTTCTGTTCTTTAAAAATTCTACTTCCTGTGTTCCATTAACTCTTCAACCCTCTACATCTGACTTATCATCCTACCCATGACAAAGGGAATATTCGTATCTTGTAAGTTTGTCTGGTTAGAGTCATTTGTAAGGACAGCTCCTTCTCTGCCAACCCAACAGATTGCTTTGATTTTAAACTCACTGTAGCAAGTGAGAATGATGCCTGTGCTTTCCTTCTTAAAGCGTCATATTTCCTTGACTTGTATGATACCACACTCCTCTATGTTCCCTTTTGCATTCCGTTTAAATCTATTTGGTGGGAGGAGCTTCTGGTCCTCTACCCCACCTGCAGATATCAGAGATCATTGAACAGTTTGTTTTCTCCCTCAATAATGCTTCTTTATATGGTGTCACTCATTCTTCCACCTCCAAATGTTCTCTATATCAAGGGTGCCCAAACCCCAGGCCGCGGACTGCTAACGGCCCACGGCCTGTTAGGAACTGGGCAGCACAGCAGGAGGTGAGTGGTGGGCAAGTGAGCTAAGCTTCATCTTTGGCTTCCCATCACTCACATTAATGAACACAGCCCCTCCACCCCCACCTCTGTCCATGGAAAAATTGTCTTCCACAAAACTGGTCCCTGGTGCCAAAAAGACTGGGGACCGCTGATCTATATGATGAAGTCTCCCAGATACCCACCCTAGCCCACTTATCTCCATTGACTTCCGGACTCATATACCCAGCTCCCTCCTTGAACTAATTCTCTTTTATTCTAGTACATTTCCTTTTTTGATGTCATTGACTTTATGAAGGGGCTAGACTAGTTTTCCTGCATAATGTTCCACTTTCTGGTAAAAATGTAAAATATGTGCTATAGTAAGAACCACAACCTACATTCTTATCACAAGCTAAAAAAAAAAAAGTGACTGTACAATAGAGGGGCCAAACTATCATAACTCTCCTTCAGAAGTAGGCTGTTTAAAAAGGGTTTTGAAAATTTATTTCTGCATTGGGCAGTAATAGCTATATAACTGAGGTATGCTTTAATTGACAGACTAGACAACTCAGGGCTCAAATGTAAACTTGGGCCAGTGAGTTTTCATAACGGTGTTAATTCATAAATTTTTTAAAGTGAGGATTCTTGGTTTGTACTGATTGTTTTATATTGAAAGATCTGTCAACTTGAATATGTCTGTAACATATATTTTACAGTTGTTGTTTCATCTAGTTTGGAGTGGGAAACTGCCAAGAGTCATCCTCCCACAAGGCTAGTTAGTGGCCTATGACATGCCTTGGTATGAAGTATTTTGCCCAGCTGAAAACAGGAGTGCAGTACAGACTCACTTTGTATCTTG
The DNA here is from genome assembly GCF_059928025.1 of Delphinapterus leucas. NCBI lineage: Eukaryota > Metazoa > Chordata > Mammalia > Artiodactyla > Monodontidae > Delphinapterus > Delphinapterus leucas. Next base: position 23,531,699 of record NC_143136.1, on the reverse strand, counting down.
AATTTGAATCAAGAAGCATGGAAAGAATGAGACATAAAACAGTGGTATCTGCAGTTGCAGACTCATGGATTAATTTGCTGAAGGAACCATAAGTGAAGCCAGTTATGAGTGAAGCTGTCCTTATGAGGAAAAACAGTGCTAAAATGGGGACAGTGACTAATGGCGTAAGATCCTAGCTTAGGTGTCAAAAGTTAAATTCAGAGAGTTGACTTTTATCATGCCAGATGGATTCCATTGGAGCTGTCTCAAGTTATACAAGACACTGGGACAAATTTCATAGCATCTAGCATGAATGGTAGAACCTTTATTGGAGAAAGGAAAACGTTGCATGGCTAGAATTAGCCAGCTAGAGATGTAAAAGTGTCTCTTTATCATCCCACAGAGAAGCATACTAGGAACGGGGCATCTGCTGGACATGGCAGGTTTTCATTTTAGTGGAAGAACCTTTACTTCCATGTGTCTCCTATTAAGAGAGCAAGCATGATAAGTGGCCTTGTCAGTAAGGGGAATACATTGGTTTTGGGCATCAGGCAGTCTGGATTTGATGTGCCAGCCTATTATTGGGAATTTTCTGGGAAAGCCAAATGCTCTATATCTGGAGAAACCGGGATCCTAGGGGTCTGAGGAATTCTTCAGTCCACCCTGGCTGGAGGAGGAAGCCATAAGTTCTACGCGAAGCTGGACTTGGGTGTGTACTTTGAGCTGGGAGAAAAATGAATTCACCCAGGTCCTAGCAAACTCACTGTCCATGAAACCCAGCAGAAGCTCCTAAGGTCATGTTTGAGTATTTCTGCCGATAGTATGACAGATTTAAACCAGAGAAGACATACTCCATCTAAGACTAGAGAAAAGAAGTGATTATGTAAAGTATCTGAAATGGGAAGGGGTAGGCCAACAAAATTTTAGTAATGTTCCCAATTTTCTCAGTGAAATAGGCAGGGGGTCTTTTGCTGAGAATAGGAGGAATTGTGTTAAGGAGCTTGAAGAGCATAGTGAAAGTTTAAAATCATCAATATGAAAATGAGAGAAGATGAGAGAAAGTAAAAAAATTGATAAACAATGCTGAGGTCCCAGCTGATGGGTCTTCGTGGTGGTGGTGGGGGTGTTTATGAATTTCAGTGCTACTGACATGCATGTGTTTACGTGTGCTTGTGTGTACATTCTTTTAACAACATTTAACCTCTGTTCATGGAAATATGGTAAGCAGCTATAGAACTGATAGATGCTTGGAATTTTTCTAGGTATATTTGACAGAAGAATGAGATCCATGGTAACTGAAGAAACTGCCCAGTGAGGGATTAGTTTATATGTTAAAACATACACCATAGCATCCATATTTAGTGAGAAAAGGTTAGAAGACATCGAGGAACCTACAGGTCAAGAGAAAAGTATTCATCAAGACGCCAATATTCTCCCTATTTCAGAAGTCCCATGGGTTGTGAGTAAGGACCTGAGAGCCTAGGGTAGTTGGAGGCCTTTATCAAACTGTGGAGTGCTGGCGTGTACATAGTTTTAGGTAGAGCCATTTAAGGTGAGAGCTAGACTGGAACACTAGGATTTTGTTGACAGAGTGGACTGAGAACAGCACTGGAATTAAGAAGCTCCTGGATTTTTTTAGTTTCGTATTGGATAGGTCATATTCATAAATTCTGAAATCTTCTAATATTATAATGGAAATTCTGATGAAAAGAATGTGAGATCTCCCAATTTTGGCAAATTAAAAGAATTTACTGAGAATTTAGTTGATGGAAGTAACAAGGAAAAAGTAGTGTCCATATATTATGGCATGAGCCTTCAGAAAAGGCATTATAAAAGATCAAAGTTTTCCAGAGAATGTTTTCGCCTCCCAACTGTATTCAAATGGCACAGATGTGGGGACATGTGTCACCTCTTCAAAGAAGAAAAATTTCAGTTCAGCCATTTGAGAGACTTTGAAGATATAGAGAGCACATCAGAAGAGCTTGAGAAAAGGAAATCAACATAGCAGGAAGAACAAGGGGCAAAGCATATTGAAGAATGAGGGTTTAGAAAAATGCTTGCTTTTAGTTTGGTGGTGCAGGATTGCTGGGAATGGCATAACTAATAGTATTTAGCTTTGAATCTGAATCTGGCCTCTGTACCTAGACACCAAATTGAATCTCAGGGACAGAGTTTTGGGTGGAGTATAATAGAAAAGAATAGCTTTATTGCTTTGCCAGGCAAAGGGGGGCCACAGCAGGCTAATGACCTCAAAACTGTGTTTCCCAGCCTGGCGTGGGGTAGTGAGGATTTTTATAGTAATGGTTCAAAGAGGGCATGATCAGCTCATGGATATTCTTCTGATTGGTTGGTGGTGAGGTAAGTGGGAGTCAGCACCATCAACCTTCTGGTTCCAGCCAGCCTGGGGTCTACATGCTTGTGGGGAATATACCATTAACTTCTCCCATTTGGGGAGGATTTCAGTATCTGCAGAACAGCTCAAAGATATTGTTATGTATATCCTTTGAGAGGGGGAACCAGGATCTTGCCCCAAGGTGGCACTATTGTTTCTTTTGACTGTTCCTCCCTTGTCCCCACCCCCTCCCTTCCCTTATTAGCAACTGTTAGAATCTGCTCCTTGGAACTCAGGGAAGACATGGAGGCTGAATGAATCCTATTTCCTGTAATCAAAGAAATGATAGACACAGAAAAGCTTTTGTGCCCATGAGTCCCACAGGGTCCTGTTCAGTTTCAGCTTCAAGTATTCTGATGTTGGCTTCAGATGTTTTGGTTGTAGAACTGGCTGAGGGTCCCAGGTAATATCTGGCCCACTGTTAGTAGAAATGTGAAGGTGATGATATTTCAAAGTTGCACTCAATGTCTTATTGTTCAGCAGGGCAATTCTGTTCTGGAGCAGTGGCCGGGGCCGTGGTGAGGCAAGGACTACTGTGAGGATTGTGGAGTAGCCATGTGGTCCTCCTTCTGGGCCTGGCTTATGTATAATGTGGAGAGCAAGAGAGAAGCAGTGATGAAGCTAGATCATTTTGGAAATCTTGTTTTAATACTGACTTTTATTAGCTATGAAAAGGAAGCAACAGTTAATGCATATACTTTTAAGAATAATTAGGGGTGGCGGTGGTGGGATGAATTGGGAGATTGGGATTGACATATATACACTAATATGTATAAAATAACTAATAACCTGCTGTATAAAAAAATAAAATAAAATTCAAAAAAGGAATAATTAAACATATTAATATTCAGTTTTTACACTTCCGCTTTTCTTTAAGCAAAGACTTCTCTCCTGGATTAATAGTGTAAACATTAAGGCTTGTCACTCAATATACCTCCTGGAAATGCAAAATCTCTTTCATTTACTAATGACTGTAATTAAGGTACATGTTTTCTAAAAGGCCAGCAATGAGGCTCTGTAATAAACATACCATAGTGTTACCTGGGACAGATAAACCAGGGCAAGATGAGGGTTTTCTTCCCTTTCTCTTTCCCTTCAGTTTACACGCTCTCTTATAAAACTCTTAAATACCATATGTCAGTACATGTGTATGCATGTGTGCTTTTTACATGTAATATGGTCATTACAGCATGAGAGTGGTGGGCTCTCAGGGTACTGAGGAGGACCAGTGATCTCATTTGATGAAAAGCTGGGAGTATTCCTCTTTGGTTTGTCTTCTCCATTCCCTCCCATCTTTCTTCTATACCCCAGCACACTTCACTCCTGACAGGAAAGGGGATGAGATGGAAAGTGCTAAAGAGCAGCCAGAAAAAGAACAAAGGGCAGATGTCCCAAATGTCTGCTAAGAAGGAAATGCAGTCTCCCAAAGTATGGTATTTAGTCAGGCAGGTGATTGAGAACTGAAATGATTTTATACTGCTAATTTATATAGATAAAATGTTTCTTTACAATCCTAACATAAAATCAGCTGTAACTACCCATAAGATTGCTGATTGATAAACCAGATAAACTACAAAATCATAACGTTTCTTGAGCCCATAAGAGAACAAATGTTACAGGAAACCAGGTGAACTAAATTCCAAAGGGTGACAGAACCTTCAAAGAGTCAGGGCACATGAATGATATCACCTTTAGCAGAGCAAGGGAGGAAAATGTGGAAACGGTAAAAGTGGGTAAGAAGAAAAGAACTAAAACTTTAATGAGTTCTTAAAGGTCAAGTGTGGGCTAGTATAGCTGAATAGAATCCCTAGGAGCCCGGAACCCAAGGTGAATCAGTACCTACTCACCAAATCTTTTCCATAGATTTCTACCTTATGCTCACTAGGAAGGTTTGGAGCTGGTGGGACATCTGAGAGAGCTCCCCTCAGTGGTGCACAGAAAAAAAATTCCATCTGCTTTCCACACTTAAATCTCTTTGCAGCAAAAGCCATCTGCCCTGGAGGAAGGGTAGGAAACCCACCTGTCCCCTTTTCATAGGCAAAGGTCAGTTGCAACTGGGGGACAGATCGAAGTGAAAGTTATTCACCTTGAGAGAAATGTAAGAAATAAGTTCAGTTCCAGATTCTTGTGCTGATAAAAGGCAGAGGTCTGCTGCTGCTGGAGAAGTGCAGGAAGATTGCTTACATGACAACCTCTCCCCTTCAAAGATACATAACATAATTTAGCTTCCATTATGAGGAAGGGCAGAAGTTCTGAGAAAGCCAAACCCTGAAGCCCAAATGCACAGGCATGGCTGAGGCTGGACCAGGGAAGTTGTCAGCTTTGGACCAAGTAACATACAACGTACAATAGTCTACTACCAGAGGTGGAGAGAAACTATGGAGGGAAACTCCCTCTTTGGTGCAGACATTTAGGTGCTGAGAGTGAAGCAAAAACACTGTGAAACACTCCTGGATATACCAAGCCTCACAATAAATGGAGAAAACAGCAGTACACCACTGGAGGAATTCAAGTCTCTGTGATGAAGTGAAGGTAACTATAGCAACAACAAAACCCAAACTCAGCTTAACTGCACACTAGATTGATATTAAGGACCTGACTGAAGAACTACATTCATCTCTGTGTGTAGATACTATTTATCTCTGTCTCTATGTGCAATAACCAGCCTTGAATCAAAAATTACAAAACACGGGGCTTCCCTGGTGGCGCAGTGGTTGAGAGTCTGCCTGCCGATGCAGGGGATACGGGTTCGTGCCCCGGTCCGGGAAGATCCCACATGCCGCGGGGCGGCTAGGCCCTGAGCCTGCGCGTCCGGGGCCTGTTGCTCCGCAACGGGAGAGGCCACAACAGTGAGAGGCCCGCGTACCGCAAAAAAAAAAAAAAAATTACAAAACACCAAACAATGCAAGAAAAAAAAAAAGACTCATTATCAAAAGATAAAGCAGTAATAGAGTCATATGCAAAGATGGCCCGGATGATAGAGCTTTCAGCAGACAGGAGCTTTAAAATTGCATTGATTATTATGTTAAAGGACATAACTGGAAAGTGTGGAAGCTATGCATGAACAGATGGGGAATTTTAGTAGAGAGATAGAAACCTTTAAAAAAAAATGTCAGTTGGAAATGCTAGATATAAAATGCATGATATCTGAGGCAGAGGCCTTTCTATGGGCTTATCAGCGGACTGAACACAGAAAGCATTGCTAATCTTGAATATAGGTCAGTAGAAATTATTCAAACTGAATAAAAAGAGAAAAAAAAAGGATGGAAAAACAAAAAAGAGTATCCAAAAGCCAGGAGACAATATTAAGTACCCTAACATATAAGTTATTGGAGTACTAGGAGGAGAAAATAGAATACGGAAGAATATGGAATTCAGCCAAAGAGAAGAAACACATTACATAGAATGATAGTGGACATCACAAATGGAGTACACCAAAATACAATGAGAAACATCTTTAAAATATTGAAAGAAAGGAAAACAAAAGCAAAAAATAAACCCTGCCAATCCAGAATTCTTTACTTAGCAAAATATAAAATTTTAAAAATGAAGATGAAAGAGACTTTTTCAAAAAACTAAACAAAGAATTTGATTTCACCAGACCTGCACTACAAGAAATGTTAAACAAATTTCTTTAGGAAGGAGTAAAATGGTACTATATGGAGATCTGTATCTAAACACAAGGCAATGAAGGGAACCAGATATGGTAAATATGTGGGTAAATATAAACAGCATTTTTCTCATTTTTACTATATTTAAAAGATTATTTCTGCTTAAGGCAAAAAATAGTAACACTTTATTTGAAGTTTATAATAAGTATAAAAATAAAATGTTACCAAAATTAGTACAAAGGATGTGAACAAAGGACATGGATGTATAGTTGTTGGGTTTTTACTGTAAACATAAAGTTATATCACAACATATACTGTGATAGTTAAAGATTTATACTCTAATCACTGTAGGAATAACTAACAGAGATAAAATGAAGTGGTATAGCTTACTCAATAATGAAGATGAAATGGAATAATAAAAAATCAATCTAATAACTTGATAAAGGTGTTAGTTAACACTATAGGGTAAATGTATTGCAATTTATAAATGTATCAACTCATATACATTGTACGCCTTAAAAGTACAGAGTGTTATATGTCAGTTACATCTCAATAAAAATTTAAAAAATCAATCTAGAAGAAGGATGGAAAAAAAAGCAACAAAGAATGAACAGGACAAATAAAAAATAAATAGCAAGATGGTAGATTTAAACTCAGTTGTATCAACTAATGCATTCAATATAACTTATCTAAAAACCTCAATTGTCAGGTGATTTTTTTTTGAAAAGACCCAGCCATTCATTTTATTTGTGTAAGACATCACTTTAAGATATAAAGATGCAGATAGGTTAGAAGCTAAAAGATCAAAAAGCATATGCCATAAACACTAGTCATAAGAAAACTAAAGTGGCTTCTCCAGAGTCAGTTTTCCTCAAAACACAGGTTTTTCTCAAATGGAATTTATTTTTCTAAGTATGACATTTATATTAAATTAAGCTGTGTTAAATTATTAAGAGTTGATAAATTATGAGAAATGATCAATGCTACTATCTGCTTGGCATCCTAGGAGACACCTATTCCAATATCCAGAACACATTATCTTATATCTTTTTGTGATGGAAAGATAGTCTTTACACACATCTCTTAGGTTCATAATTAGTAAGACATATTAGGAAAACCTCTAGTGGCACTTTACTTTGACAATGCATGATAACAGTGCTATGTTCACAGATTAAAAATCTGCATAGTTTTATATTTCATCACTCTAGAAAATGTTATCACTGACCTTATAGTGAATGCAGTTGTCAGTGTTTCACTTGCAAAGTCCAATATTACTGTAATAAATGCTCTAGAAATGTGACGAGAGGCTTATTTGAGTGCCAAGAAGAATCAAGACAAAAAATGACAGGCTTCCCCTAGGGAAATTTGCCTGGATCTTGGGTGAAGGATCTCCTCACAAAACCTGCTATTCAAAAAAGGCAAACTTCAAAACAAAAAAAGAAGTAGAGTTTGTATATTTAACAGGTGTAAATATACCACACTTACATAATTCTTCAAAAAATAACTTATGAAATAATTTTAATAGTTTTTAATCTATTACTCAACAATTCAACTTAATACCTTATATATTCTCTCTCTCTCTCTCCATATATATATACATATATATGCACACACAGATATAATAATATATATATATATAATAAATTCTATAAAGTTTCTTTTTACAAAAAATAGGAAAAAATTAAGGAACAGAATACACAATAAAGATAATGTTAGTCATATGCATACAATGATATTGACATACATGCAACCATAAAGGCTCAAGCGGTCATATGGAGGCATGTATAAATGAACATATATGAATGAATGAATGAATGTGTACAGTTATCCTTCTGTGTAATTAGCCTTTAAAAGAATTACTGGTTATGTTTTAGTGATTTTTTCTAAATGAATGTGGTGAATTTCTTTATAAAATTGAGCTTTAAAATGTGTAGAGGCATTGAGTAATGTTGCCTTTTTACTCCTACGGTCCTTTATTAAAGCAGGCCCTACAGTAGTATAGTATCTGAACATCCAATTCTAATCAGGTAGTTTTGCATTTCTTTCTATTTTCTAGAAAAGGCTATTCAGTATATAATGTGGAGAATGTTTGGAAATTTGAAAGACCTTACTGATAAAATTGTGTTGACTTTAAGCCCTAATGTGGAACTAATCACTAGCCAAATTTTATTATAGATTTGTCAATCTGTTTTTTAATCTCTGTTTTCTTCTCAGAAGGTGTATGGGGACTATTTCTTGTTCTTATATTCTCAGTTACTAACTAGCACAGATGTTCAATTAATATTTCTAAAAGAATGAACGAGCCTTTTTATGAGACTAATTTTGAAGATAGAAACTGATCTATTTATGTTCCTACTTCTTTGTCGATTTTTGATAACATACTTTTTGCAGGAAACTTTTTTATTCCATCAAAGTTTACAAATTCCTTTGATGACAGGCCCAGAGATCTGAATTAGCACCTGGGTGATTTGTTGGCAGCTTTCATAAGAATAAATGCTTGAAAAGTCCTAATTTCAGTTTCCATAGGCACTTGAAAAAAAGTGTAATTTTGGTTTACTGACTATAAAACATGAGAAACTTTTTGAGAACATGGTATTATTATATTTGGATTATTATGTGTCTGTTTCTCTATTTAATCTGTTAATTGTTGAGAGGGTTATAATAAAGACTCTTAGTTTCAGATTTGCTATATATATTTTGATGATATCCTATCAGATGTATATAGGTTTATGACATTAACTAATCATTGTAGACTGTATCTTTTATCAGTGTTAAATGAACTATGTTACCAATTCTATTCTCTTAATGTAATTGCTAATTGTGTAAAATTAGTACTATCGATTTTATTTTGTTCACTTTTCATATGTGTAATGCATTTGTTTATATTTCACATGTAAATAATTATTAAATGTGTCCTAAGTTTGTCTGCTGTGCAAGGATCTGGTCATAAAGAAGTGAACAAATACAAGGAATTCCTCTATGAATTCTAATATATATTTACCCATCCTTTTTTTCTTTTCTTAACATTTCTGTATTGTGTTCCTTATAAATAGAATACAGGTAAATTTTGTTGTGTGTCTGCTTTCTTTAACTCAGTCTGTAAAATCTTGTTTTTTAATAGGCTGTTTAAATCCCTTACGTTCATTCTTCTGTCATACAGTTTTCTGTTGTATGCATTCATGCAAAGCATTGACTTTATGTTCTAACTTCTGCCTTATGAAGTATTTTCTTGCTGTTCTTATTCTCCAGTAAATTGGGAAGCTCATAGCTTTTCTAAGTCTACTTACCTTGACATTTGCAAAACATTCTTTGACCTATATTTTTTCATCAAATAAAAATGATATAAATTTAAAATTTTATCTTTTCATTATAAAAAAGTATTTGACTTAAATTGCTTTTAGTAAGTTGCTCTTTTATTAGTAAATTATTGCTTATTGTAAAATGTGCAGGCTTATTTTCAAAGATTATGATTTAATTTTTGTGTTACATTTTGGATCCACATTTATAACAATTATTTGACTTTATCCTATATTTCATTTTATTCAATACTTGCTATAATCTGTTTTCTTTCCTTAAAGGCTCACTGCCTTCAAATTCCCCAAACCTGAGTTCTTAGTTTTGATTCATATTTCGTTGACTGCCAAATATTTTTAAGTGCTTCTTTTCTAAGACATTAATTGTAAGTGATTCAGTTTTTGAGATGTTGAATCGCTTAGATTGGCTTTTTCTGATCTTTTCGTGTGAATGATGATTTAGTAGCATAAGGGTCTGATTTACAATTCTTTCCTCTCAAAATTCTTCAGTTGTTTCTTCATTTTCTTCTAACTTCCTGTTGAAAAGTGAAGCATGACTTCTTGTCTTTGATTGCAACTGATATTTTCCCCTGCCAGAACGTTTTTAGCTTTTTGGTTTAGTTTAGCTTTGTTTTGTTTAAAAAGTATTTTCAGTGTATCCCTTTGTTACACTTGTGTAGAATAGATAAATACTGTTAGCCAACATTCACAATTCTTTGTTGTTGTCTTTGTTGTGGTGGTTAGTAGTTTTTGTTTTATATTTGTTTGCTCGCTTGTTTGTTTTTAGCTCAGGAAATTTTTCTTCATTTGTGTCTTTGATTTTCATTTCACTTCAATTATATAACTTCCTTTTAAGGAACTTGTAACACTTTAGTATGATAATTCCCCCCTCCTCACCCCATGCCAGCTCCTTGAACTTTCTCTGCATTCTAGGAGAGTGTATGCATGCCACATGCCACACTACTGATTTGGTATTATTAATAATACCTAATATTTATTGTTTTTAAACTTTGCAAGTATTAATTCATTTAATCCTCCTAATAATTCTGTATTAAAGATGCTATTATTATGTCCCCATTTTGTACATGAAGAAACAGAGACATAAATAGTTTTTGTCATTTACCCAATAATCGCACTACTGGTAAGAAGTAGAACAATCTTGCTTCAAACTAGTACCCTTGACCACTGGTCTGTATTGCTTCTGAAGTGCAAATTTTTCTTTTAACTGTCTATAATACAGATTTTAATTCTGCTATGAATGTTGTATGTTTTTTTTATATAATCCTTTTTTATCTAAGTCCTCTCTGAACTTCAGTCTTAAATTATTGTGCTGTTCCCCCTGCCTTTTTTCTCATCTTTGTGTGTTCTCTCTTCATGGCATGGAACCAAAATTTATTTCTGTGCCCATACAATGTTCCTGTTTACCTGGAGGGTCACCATAATAGAGAATAGTTTAGTGTTGTGCTAAGAAGCTAAGCTGGAGAAAATTTAATCTATTTGCTATATAGGCCTTAGGTCAAGTATAAAAAAAAATTATTTTTGTTATCTTAATACATGTTAAAATAAATATCATTTATAGCCTGACAACTTTTGTACTCTTCCTAATTGAAAATCATAAATGAATACCAATTATGCCAAATTGTATTTGTTCTATGCAAAGGTCACTTTAGTTATTTCTACCTCTCAGAATGTTTTATGGATTTTTAAAATGTACTTTTCCTTACAATGCCAGTATAATGTTGCTATTTTGTAGCTAAGGACATTGGATTATTTTCATGGCAATGTTTAAATCACTAGCATTCCCATCTTTATTTTTTGCTGAATATAAAAATGAATATTGTGGTAGGCAGAATAATGTCCTCTCAAAGATGACTGTGGCCTAATCCCCAGAACCTGAGAATGTTACCTTATATGGAAAAAGGAATTTTGCAGATGTGATTAAATTTAGGATCTTGTGATCAGGAGATTATTCTGGATTATCCAGATGGGCCCGATGTAATCACAAGGGTCCATATAAGAGAAAGAGGGAAGCAGGAGTCAGGGGAGATGTGCTAATGGAAACAAGTTTCAGAGCCTGGGAGAAATTTGAAGGTGCTCCACTTCTGGCTTTGAAGATGGAGGAACCATCAACCAAGGAATGCAAGTGGCCCCTAAAAGCTGGAAAAGGCAAGGAAATGGAATCTCCACTAGAGCCTTCAGAAAGAATCAGCCTGGCAACACATTCATTTTAACCCAGTAAAGTCCATTGCAAACTTCTGACCTTCAGAACTGCAACATAATACGTTTGTGTTGCTTTAAGCCACTGTTTGTGGCAATTTGTTACACCAGCAATAGAAAATACAAATATCCACAGTCCTTGAACAGTGTCTGTATCCTTAGGCCCCATTAGTGATCAGCAGTTTGTGCTTCTCTGAAAAGAGCTCTAAGGGCCCTGAAGAAGCAGCAGCTCCTTGAAGAGAGAAGACCATCCGTGGCCAAAGACTAAGTCCATTTATCAATAATTGTCTACTGCTAGTTTGAGAATATATGGCAACCCAGGGAATAACATCCTCCATCCTTCTTACTTGATGGTGTTGCTTCATTGTCTTTATGGAAGTGGTAGCAATGTGAATATTGGGTATCCAACCATTCTAAGCTTGAGAGTTAGTAGTTTTAAAAAACTATAACAAGGACACAAGTATATATTAATTGATATGTCCTGTTGATAAGTATGCTGTCTGCATATAGTATATGTGGACTTGAACACATTTTTTACCATCATGTTACCAGAGTTATTAACCTTCTAGCCTAAAATTCTTAGGTCCTTAACATGTGTCTTCTCCACTAGAGCAGTCCCATATTTTAGGTTCTGACACTACAGCAATGCACTTTCAGGTGCCAAATGGAATATCAGTTAGAATGTGTCCAGCTGACAAGAGTCAACATGAGACTAATGGTCATTGAAACATAGAGGAATTCATTTATCTCATGCAGGCCAGCTCAATAAAACCATAATGGAATTTGACTCCTTCTTTCCTTCAGGACTGTCATCCTTAGTGTGTTGCTCTTGTCCTCATGGTTACAAAAGGTGTTGGTGCACTTTCAGGCATCATGTTCATGACTGGCAGGAAAAATAAAATAAAATGAATAGAGCGAAGGGCAGAAATCAAAAGGCAAAGAAAGAGCTTTGTCCTTGTCCCTGCTTTTACTCTCAGGAAAGAATCTCTTTGCCAAAAACTTCAGTCCATATCTCATTGAGCAAAACTGTCACATGGTTACTGTTACTATAAGAAAATCCAGGAAGGTGTTTTACCTTTCCAAGCTCTGTAGTGAAGAAAAGAAAGAGAAATGACATTGTGAATGATTGGGGGAGCCAATCCTCAGAAACTGTGAAATACAAATTTAAATGAGTAATTTTTGTCAGATGGATTGGCTAACTCTACTATAGATACCACAGTTCTTCAGCTGCCATCCTATTTAAAATACTGAGCTGCGTAGCACTTCTACAGAAAGACAGGGAGAATGGTCACCAGATTTATTATTAGTTGAGCCTTTTACTCTTCTTGCTGTTCTTTGATTCAAAAAGAAAATACTTGCAATGTAGAATTTTAATGAAATTATTAAAAATGTTTTCTTTTCCTCTACATATAAGGAAACATTTTTCATACTCTTAACCAAAAAAAAAAAAAAAAAAAAAAAACCAGTATTGGAGTTACAACTAATCCTTAAGAAAATGTCGAATATCTCAACAGACTCTCTCTATCAAGATCTTAGACCTAACAGTGATTCAAAATAAATGATCCTTCCACTTACGCAGGCTAATCAGGTAGCAAAATTCTAAAACATTTTGCAAGCTCTCCCACAGATAGCCAATTGTTGGTACCTAGCCAAAACCAACAATTCTGAAATGAGATCTTTTTATTATGTATTGCAAGTTTCCTTAAAAGAGAACATATTTCACAACCTGGAATGTGAGATTACTGTTGCACAGCAGTAAAGTTGATGTGTACAGTGTGTGGCACGTATCCAACCATGTCATCCATCAACGAAGTTTCAAGGGTTGATTATACTACAGTACAATCCTATAGTGGAAAACTACCCACTTTCTCATGAGCTACCATTTAAAGCATCTTTTCTGAAATGAAATTTGTGACTTCCTGCTAACAGCTACAGAAGGCAGATGAAGAGGGGAAATGGAGGGGAAGGCTCTTCCTATAAAGGAAAGGAAGAGAGAAACAGAAAAGGTAAGAAAAGAACACTTTGGGCAACATTTCTTAAGAGATAGCCGTATGCTCAGCAAGCTTTTCATATTCCAGTGTTATAATTACTCTTTAGGTTCCTGAGGGTTTCTAAGCCAGGCCGTTTCTGAAAGAAGCCATCTTTTTTGTTGTTTCAAATTGGGATAATCTTTTCACACTTGAAAATTAGGGATGTGCATTAAAATGTTGATAGGAAATTAAGTAGATAGAGAAGGAATTTAAATTTGTAATCACTTAACTTTAATAATAACCATATTTAGGCCAGGTCTCTATTACCCAGTGAAGGAAAAAATTGAGACAATTACCTTGACAATTGAGACAAAACCATACAGAGGATATGATGCTGTTTAGTTAGCTCGATGCTAGACAAGAGCCCTGAAACTGATGGTGCTTGTTCAGGAGGTCCTGAACTACCCAAAATGGAAGAGAACATTCTTTTTTTCCAGTCTGTGACAAACTCTTGCCTTGATTTCCCTTTTGATAAGAGGTAATTTAAAAGATGAATGAGAAATAAAATAGTGATTGTTTGACTTTGGAAAATCACCTAGAATTTAGGAAATTTGGTTACTATTTGGGAAGGTGAAAAAATTTATTTGAGGCAGGGTAAGTTTCTGTAAATGTCTATAAAACACCCTGAAAGTTCAAATGTGGAAGAAGGCAGCCAGTTAGAGGAAACAAGAAAGGCTTCTTGAGGAAGAGGTAATCTTTGAAATAGGATTTCTAAGTCTCAAATAGGGCTAGGATTGGTAAGTGGGAAGAAGGGTATGGTAGTACGTGTTTTATGGAGGAATAAGTGTATTTAATAGTGCGTATTAGGCAGTGGAAGAAAAACAGTAAGGTTGAAAAGAACATTGTATGTATTATCGAGCTTGCTTGTGGGTCAGAGAGTGGTATAGTTTGGCGGGAGAAAACATTGTGCTTTTTTTGCTTTTGTTTTATGATCAATTTCCCTTAGAAAGATGAGAGAGAGATGACAGATAGACATGTTGTCAAACCCAGCCCACCCCTGGAAAAGTAGCCATGAGCATGACAGTTGTGGATTAAAGGCCAAGAACAATGGAGAAATAAATACAGACTTGGGTTGGCAAGATTGTTTCTTCTCTTGGTGGGAAGCTGATTGGGCACAAGAGCATTTTAGATTTTTGGTCTACTTAATTGCTTGACTGTGTGATGGATATTAGTGCCATTATTTTTTTCTGAAGAAATCCCTTCCTTAATAAAATGAGTGAAATAATCACTTTAGTGGAAATAGAGTTAAAATTTGAAAATCACTTAACTGTAACAATAATTTACATGGGCTTAACATTACTATTTTCATGCTTGCAGTTTTGATTTAATTGTTGATGTAATTTTAAGGTTCATTACTTTCAGGTTTAAAGTGGAGTTATATTGTTAAATTAATGAAAATAATGCAGCCTTTTTGGTAATTGAGGACTTATTTTTTATGTACATGGAATACTCTTGTAGACCGTAATTATAGCTGCGTTCGTTGTGTCAAATTATACATGCATTATTAGACCTTCAAACCCCTAATAAATTCTGTACTTTACTATTTTGGGGCTTTGCATAGTGTCACAAATACTCATATAGCCGAAATCTAGGTTGTATTAATAAGAAAAAAACTTATCTGAATCTCTATATTCTTCAGGATCCACTTTCTCTTAATGATAGGAAAGAGAATATTTTAATGGCCAAAAACTGGGATGAGGTATAGTTACTAAATGATTTTTAAATTCATGGCTAAGCGTTCATATTCATTTCTATAGTCTTGTAGAATCAGTCTGTATCATATAACCTTTTTTAACCTTTTAATGAAATATGAAAACATCATAACATTCCATGTAATACATGAGTTAAGAATTGTGCGTTTTGAATAATTTTCTTCTTCAGGTTTTAATTTTATTTCTTTCCTGAATTAAGAAAGTTTACAATCTTATGAAATGGAATTCTTGCATGTGGAGAACCATCTACTGGTAATACAAGCAAAGGACTAAAGACGTAATCTGAATAACATTTATTATTACCGTGGTACATCCAGTATACACTCTATTGAAAGTAGACTTATTTTCTCGGCAGTCTCCTCGGAACTCTTTGGTGTTTATTTGTCTTTTGTATTTTTGTTTTCATGATTCATTTAATAGTAAGAAATGAGATGTCTGTATTTTTTACCAAAAAATTACATATACAATTTGTAAATAAGCATTCAATTCCTTTGCATATTTTGCCACTTAGATAAATTTAATAAGAAGTGAATTGTTTAAAAAAAGGAGTTGAATATATTAGGTTTAATGCCTTGCTTGCCGAAGGATCATTTTGTTAATGTCCAAAACTAAATATTATGGAACATCTGCTCATTGAAAAATTTGTTAGTGTGGTGGGTTCATCTCCTTCTGCATGTGGGTTGCCATTGAATGGGGAGGTAAACATTGCCCAGGTGATGACATGTAAGATTTCTGTATTTCCAGAGAAAGCTGAGGTAGAAAACTAACTTACCTGAAAAAATATTCTTAGGTAACTTTAAAATTATGTTTATATAAAATATCATTCATCATCATTCTTGGCCATTGGCCTCTGTTAAAACCAGTAATTCTCATAATTAGATATGACAAAGGTAGGGAAAACATATATTACTGCTGTCAGATTGGGGACTAGAAAACCAACCATTCTGTGTTACATGCAGGCAGCAAAGTACTCATCAACAGTTTTGGATCTTTTACAGCCTTTGCCCATAACCTCACCTAGCAAAAAATCTATAGAGACAGTTCTTTGCCTGGGTTGGTGTGAAGCAAGAATCTATCTCTAGTTTCTTTTCATTAGAGTCTACATTTCCAGTGAGCATTAAAAGACTGGAAAACACCAACAGGTAACCATCTGACTTTTTTTCATTAATATTCCAAACAGTTATATAAACACTTTCAACGTTGCATAAGTTTGAGGAATTTAGATATGAAATAAAATAAATATTTAAAACCCAATTATTATGTGGCTTAAAATTAGAAAAAAAATAAATTTTCTGAGAAATCTGAAAGTGATTTGTAAGTGTGGAAATAATGAAAAGATAATAGTAACCAACATTTAATTGAGCACCTAATATGTGATAGGTGCTTTCCTAACTGCTTTCTATGTAATTTAAATTAAATTCTATTTAATTCCCCAACATTCATGTTCTATAAATTAGAAAATAAATGTACAGACAGGTAACCCAGATGATTTGTTCAAAGTATGGAGAACATTATTTTAGAAGTCTTAAGAAAATTATAGAAAGGAAAAACCTTGATTCTTGTATACCTCAAGAAAACTTATTTTTTATAAGTAATTTCTAGAGAAAAATCTGATTTTTAGAGTTTAATGTTTCCTGTTGTTTGAGAAGTTTTTCCATAAACCTAGTCACAGACAGCCATACAATTCATGGTTCCTAGTCTGTGGATTTGGCCCACATGAGTCACAACCATCCTCTACAAGTCTAAAAAAGCAGCCACAAACCTAAAAGCACAAGGCCCATTAGGAGCTACCTAAAACTGTTAGGATCAAATCCAGCATGCCCCAAGATTATGAAAACCATGTTATTCTAGTCTTCCAAATGCTAGTGCTTGTTTTTTCCTGAAGATTTGAAATTTAGAGAGCCAGGAAATAAAAACCCTCTTTCCTTGATCAAGTCAAGAACCCATTGGGAGTTAAACATAGGACTCTGAAAGATGGAGATAAAATATTAGCTTTTACTGATAAAAGCTAGATTAAAGAGATATTGCAATGTGTTGCCACAATGGGCTTTCTACTACTCCACCCTTGTGAAGAGGCTAACCTACTGGGGCACAGATAATGCTAAGTGACAGCTGACCTATCACACAGGGGCCTATCCTTGCAAAGCACAACACAGAAGAGCTGGAAATGTGTGTTCACTGCAGGCAGGCTGATCCAGAGAAGAGACAGAAGTTAGAAGAAGCTGTCCGTTGTAAATCTAACCCTTTACTCCAGAGTTGCCATACAACCCTGCAGATAAGTTTTTGCCACATCCTCAGAAGGAGTGAATGATGGGGTGGAGAGAGGCCAAGAGTATAAGTTTTACAGGAAATTCCTCTTTAAAACACACAAGACCTGCTGAGAGGCTTCCCTCTAGCCATCTTTTATAATTATAATATGAAAATTATAATAAGTTAAATTTTTTAGACCCATTTGTAACACTTGTAGATTGTTCATAGTTCAGAGCAGCAGGTTTGGGTGGCAGTAGTATTAGGAATAAGAAAGCTAAAACCTAAAGGTCAAGGAACTAGTTGCCTCCTAATTGCTGTCCTTTTATCTTCAGACTGTCAGAAAACAGGGGGTTATAACAAGGAATACTCATTTTTCATAAAGATTTTCTACTTCTGTCCTTTGACATTTCCAGCAACTTAGTAGTAGCATGGCTGAATGACACCGGAAATAACGGATGGAAAAAGTTAGATGGAAGGAGTATTCAGTGTAATAGTTCTGTCTCAGCCTAATTAACATTCAAAGCTCAGATAGAAATCATAAAGTCAAAAAGAAGAACAAAAGCTACAGGGAACCTATGGTACTTGGTAAAGAGGGACTATAACTGATAGAAAGAAATTGAAGCAGTGATTTTGGCCATCTCTCATTTCTAACAAGACTGCAGGTACTTACAGCAAAATATTTTAGAATTTCTAACAGGTACCAGATTTTTAGATCAAAGAAAATGAAATTTGAAAAATATATCATTTAATATCACCATATTCATCAGTTTTCACACAAAAGGTATTTTATATTCTCCTTGTTTTATTGATTAGTGAAATCTTGAAATCATAATAAATAGTAATGCTAATTGATTATGGATAAGGTGTCAGCTCTAAGAAGCATAGATTATTTTTTAAGTTGATTTTAAATATTTAAAGCTATATCCAAGTTTTTACTATTTTTAGAAGTGGAAGGAAGCAGTGTCATAAATACTAAATATTTTTTGAAAATGATTTTTAGTCACTCATCTATATGGGATATCTCTGGCTCCAGTGTTCAATGAGTATGACTCTAAATGCTATGATTTATACAATAGTTTAAACACTTTATCTTGTGCAAACTCATAAAAAATGCATAAGATATTAAATGGAAAAAAGTTTTTGTTAACATTTTATTTTTATATACCTAGTTAGATTCTTAATCATAATGAATATAAGGTTTAATAATAAATTTGAATTAATATATACAAGGAATGTTTTATTTCAATAGCAGCAAGTGGGGAAAGTGTGAAAAGAACATTTTTTTCTGATTTTGAAATATGAATATCTGAAAAGACACAAAAATCTGTATCAGTTAGCTTTTCTTACCTTAAGTCTGTGTTCCCCCCCCCACCAAAAAAAACCCTAAGAAAGCTGTGTGCTCTCAGTGATATACAACAATAAGTATTTAATGCTCAAGCATCTGAGGCAGTTGTCCAGGCAATTCTGCTCTTTGTATTGGGCTGGGATGGTGGTCCTTCTGGTCCTGCCTGAACTCACTCAGATGTGTGTGGGTCAGCTGACCCAGTGTGAGGTGAACATCAGGATACCTTGGCTTTGTTCTATGTGTCTCTCATGCTCTGTCAGGCTAGGGAAGGTACATCCTTCTCAAGATGATGATTCAGGGCCAAAGGGAGAGGAAGCCTAATCACGCAAATACTCTAAGCCTCTTGAGTGTGCCATAGTTCCTGACATCTCATTGGCAGTAGAAATCACATGGCCCACATTCAGAGTTGGGAGAGATACTGCAAAGTTACACTGCAAAAGAGTTGGATACGGGAATAGGTGGTAGAGAGAATATCAGTGCTCAAGCTGATATTTATCTATATTATATAGAATTAAGTAAATTTCAGAAGAGACATAAATGTAAAATTTGACTAAAACTATTACTAAGTTGCAAATATATGAAAAGATCCAGTTTCTTCTTATAGATGTTTTACTTTTATCAATGTTGCTAAACAAAAGTAAAAGAAAAATAATTTTAATAATTATTTCTAATTATATATATTTTATATTGGAGCCATGGAGTTGCATCATAATAAGATTAATCAAAGGTTATTTGGTAAAGAAAAAGCTACATGTGGCAAAACATAGTCAGATGATTTAAGTGAAGTAAATTCATGTGTCTTAATTATTTTTTTACAAGTTAAAATATATTAACAACTATCATAAATATAAAAAAACTGCTGTGACTGTATAAAAGGTTAAAAGTTATTGTTTTAAAAATTAGTTTCACATCTATTTTTTAGGAAAAGAGAACTAATCTAGTAATACCAGTTGAAGGCTGTTTGGAAAGATTTAGAACATAAAAATACATATATAAACTATCATGGTACTGTTTGAAATAATGTATATTATGTACATATATGCAATATATGTAATATAACATTACATAATGATATATTATATACATGTATATGTATATGTGTATTCCCTGCTAAAATCACCTGCCTAAAGTGCCTAAAGAAACTCCTCTTAGAACAAGATGCCCTTTAACATTTCATTGGGGAGAAAATTAAAGTAGCTTATTTTATATATGTTTCTTTGCCTACAGTTACTCTGACTTAATTACAGAGGTCCCTAAATTAAATGATTTTTCAGCTTAACAATGGTGCAAAAACAATGCACACAAGTAGAGATGAAACTTCACATTTTGAATTTTGATCTTTCCCTGGACTAGCAATATGTGATATGATACTCTTTTCTTATTGAAGTGTAGTTGAATTACAATATTAGTTTCAGGTGTACAATGTAGTGATTCAATATTTTTGTGGATTATACTCCACTTGAGTTTATTATAAAATGTTGGCTATATTCCCTGTGCAGTACAGTGTATCCTTGTAGTTTATTTATTTTATACATAGTAGTGTGTGCCTCTTAATCCCCTACCCCTATTTTGGCCTCTCCTCTCCCCTTTCCCCACTGGTAACCACTAGTTTGATCTCTAAATCTGTGAGTCTCTTTCTGTTTTGTTATATTTATTCATTTGTTTTATTTTTTAGATTCCACATATAAATGATAACATACAGCATTTGTCTTTCTCTGACTTATTTCACTAAGCATAATACCCTCTAGGTTCATCCATGTTGTTGTAAATGGCTGAATTCCATTCTTTTTTAATGGCTGAGTAATATTCCATTGTGTATATATGCCACATCTTTACCCATTCATCTACTGATGAACACTTATGTTGCTTCCATATCTTGGCTATTGTAAATAATGCTGCTATGAACATTGGGGTGCATGCATACTTTTGAATTAGTGTTTTTGTTATCTTCAGGTATATACTCAGCAGTTGAATTGCTGGATCATATGGTAGTTCAATTTTTAGTTTTTGGGGGAACCTCTATATTGTTTTCCATAGTGGCTGCACCAATTTACATTCCCACCAACAGTTCCAAAAAATTGAAAAGGAAGAAGCACTCTCAAATTCATTCTACAAGGCCACCATTACCCTGATACCAGGAGACTGAGGTTTAGGTATTTTTCCAAGTGCCAGGTCCAGGTTACAGAGACCAGGGTACACAGAACCTTTAGGGTAACTATTATGTAGAACTCCATTGCCTATACTATTGCTGTGATTGTTTTTAGCCAAAAAAAAAAAAAAGTTTGATCATGACATCTGAAATCCTTTGTATTTTTGTTAAACTAACAACAAAATAATTTTCATTTGGCAAAAGTATTCTCGAATAAGAATGATGTTTAATACATTTGCAACTTCGTGTTAGGAATTGTCAGTGCCTAAGTTTACCCAAAATGAACTAAAGAAGTATTTTCCGTGATTATCTGCCCACATCGTTCTTTTTATCTCCTACGGTGTGAACATTGCTTTAAGGCACCAGAAATATTGATAGAGGTGCGGGGCAGGGGCCAGGGGGACAGCTGATCTGCCGTATAAGAGAATGGAAAGATATCAAGTAGATTTAAGATAAGTGAAGTTATTAAATCAGATGAAATTTTACAGGTCACTGGAACCTTATATTGAGAAGAGATAAAGCAGAATGTGCAAGTACACAGAACCAAAGACTCTTGTGCATTCTTTTACCTCTGTGAGTGAGGTAGAGAGGACTTCAGACTTGGGAATTTAAACAAGCAGGGTTAAGGGGTTAACACTACAGCAAACACTTAACCATCTCTCCTGATTGCCCTTGCAGTGAGATTCCCTCTCCTCGCTAAGGACAACAAAACGTTAAAACATAAACAAACTACACACAAATACACAGACACAAATATAAGCACATAATGCAAAGATAACTGGAAGCAGAGCTTTATGGTATAGGAGAAGCACTGGGTAATTTCCAGAGGGGTCTGTGCTACAGACATTGAGTGCTGCAATAAGAAAAGTAATTTGAGTTATTTATTAAAGGAGGGTTGATTAAGCTGTGTGCTTCAGAGAACTGGGAATGGTGCATAACCTTTTATTTCTCCCACTGAATTTGGTAGAACTCAGGGTAGACAATAAATCATGGTTTTGAATATCTGTGCAGTTGCTCCTGTTCTAACTGATTGCAATATTGGGCTGGGCAAGAACAGAAGGTCCAAGGCTTACCTGAAATCATAGCAGGTTGCTGCTTGGATTGCTCTCTCTGTCCCCTTTTCTTACCCAAAGTAGGTAGTTGGAAATAGAATAGGGAATCAATACATACCTCTTTATTTTTGTTTCTTTCACATGGAGTAGAAAGAAGAGGTCAGTAGCATCTACGATGCAGAGACAAATGCATGGTAATAAAAGACAGATGAAGCAGCATCTTACTACATGGACAATTATCAGGACCCATTTCATATCTGTTTCTTGCTTTTTTCTTTTCTTTTTTTTTTTTTTTGCGGTACGCAGACCTCTCAGTGTGTGGCCTCTCCAGTTGCAGAGCGCAGGCTCCGGACTCGCAGGCTCAGCGGCCATGGCTCACGCGCCCAGCCGCTCTGCAGCATGTGGGATCTTCCCGGACCGGGGCACAAACCCGTGTCCCCTGCATCGGCAGGCGGACTCTCAACCACTGCGCCACCCCGGAAGCCCTGTTTCTTGCTTTTTTAAATCTGCCATTGTGTGGATCCATTTTTGTCTACCTTGTTCCCTTTAGGATTTATGTCCCACCATAGCAAATCTTAGCAGGTCTCACTTTGCCTGATTGGCCATCTAATTCCTCCCCTTAAACTTACACTTTTTATTTTATTCATCAATTCTGGCTGTGTACATCTGGCCACCAACCCTGAATTCCACTTGTCTGTGTTTTTAAATAGCTTTAGTAAGGTGTTTTTGTCATCTCAGTTCTTACTACTGTCCCCTTCATCCGGCTCCCTGTTCCTTCTCCTCAGTCCCCTGGAAACTGATGGGGGCTCACTCACTGGTGCTCTTCAGCTTCCTCTAATATCACCAGCTACATACAGGGAGTGCCAATTAGTTTCCTTCTCTTGTCCCCATCAGTTCTGCCACATGGCCTCTGACACAAATGAGACATGATGATGTAAATTCATTCAGTCTTAGCACATTTTTCAATATAGAAATTGAGACTCAGGACGATTTATGTAACTTATGATAATTTCAATATATGTCTCAAATTGCAAAACTTATTTTGTAAAAAAGTATTGAATTTTAGTCAGTACTCCTTACTAATAAAGCAGCCATACATAATTCATTTTGGCTTTCTAATTTGTTTATCAGACAGGTACCAAAAGAAGTTGTCAAGAGTTAAACATCATCACAATCATCACACTGGCTTGGTGGTTTCTAATAAATTAGGCCAAGTTCAGAACAGACTTTTGTACTATACTTCAATGTATAAGTGTACCTCAATTCCATGTCTTAAGTGGTAACACTTCCAATTATTCCTAGATTATATGTAGCTTATATTTCTAAATATCCTCCTTGAAAAGAGATTTTCATGATAGAGCTCTTACCATGAAGATGTTTGACTTAAGCTTAGAAAAGCATCTACTCTGTGTCACTAATATACTAAGGAAATGGAAAATTCTTATAACTACACAGAATTCTTGTAGTTTGCTGAAACATGAAATAACCAAATAAACTTTATTACTGAAATGGGTTTCTTAAGAATATAAATGTGTAATGTAACTTTTCAAACTTGTTAAACCATAAAGAACTACACAGCAATTTCATAACACGAAACACAGTGTGTATAAAACCATGTAGCATAAAATGTTCAGCTGCTAAGGTAGCAGGAACGTTCCAGGAACTATTTTCATAAATCTGGAAGTAGTTGACCTGTTACATTGATCTTCTTTATTCCATTTACCAAAATAGTGGGGCCTGTATTCCTCTGTCTTTGGAGTTTATAAATTTCATTTAGTTGACTCTGTGTATCTTGAAATGGTCTTTCTTTCACATATTAGAACAACTTCTGGAACAAGAACTTCTGGAGGAGATGGAAATTATATATCGTTTAGCTTAAGAATATCCTTTCTTAAGGTTTGTTTTATTTAATAAAACAGGAATGAAGTGAAGGAGACAGGATAAATGATATTACATTTTTAATGTGAGAAAACAGAAACATAATAAATTTAAATAGCTTTTCTTAAGGTCCCTGATCTTAAGAATTTTAATTTGGGAGATAATTGGGAAACGGCCTGGCTTGTGTACTCACCAAAGTGGGAGCTCCCTCCACACTATGAAACAAAGATGCCCAGCTGTGTAGATGAGGTGGTAGTAAATTTTGCAAGATTATGAGGCTGCATATTTGCATATATGTTGACTTTTCACAAATGATCTTTGAGTGTTGGTGGAAAATCTTTACATTTGTAAATGTATTGGGGGAATTTTTCTTATAAAAATACAAATCTACAAATTTCAATGGAGCATTTATATAAGTATATAGAAGAGGTAACAAAAATAGTATTGCCCTAGAGATGAGCCAGGACACACATACAATCTTGCCTGCCTCTTCCCTTGCCCATGACTGGGATTAGAACTACCAGCCATGCAGCAAGGCAAGGGGAAGACTATTTGGTACTCTACCCGACTCCAAACTTACTGTAAGTATGAGGTTGGAAGAACACTGGACAAGAAAAATAAAAAGGAAGTGTTAGCCTTTATGACTAACTACCCTCTGGGGCATTATTAATAATGCCACAAACTGTGAAAATGCCTCACCTATTTAATAAAAATGAAAGGTAGGTACTACTTTCCAGATCCTGACAATATAAATCCTATATAGTCTTGAATAAAATCTATAATATTACATATTTAAAGTGCCCAGGAAGTATTAATATTTCATATTTTCACATTTTCTTAGCTGACTTCTGAAAAAGAATGGGACCTGATATCTTATTTTGACAGATTTTTTCATTGTTTTGTGCACACATTTGTTTTATGGCTTTTAATCCGTTTTACTTTGGCACTTTTTTAAAGTACACTTAATAATTTAATATTCTTTATTAGTGAGAAGAACTATTAGTTGACTGTTCCTGAGGATAATGGCAAAAAATATTAATATACTAAAGTGACACCTTTCATAATAATGAGGAGCTGTGTGTGATATGGATCTAAAGCCATTATACTTAAGTTACTAATGTATACTCCTAGCTACTGTTTTGTTTTTTATCTCTTGCTCCCCACTTTCTCATTTTCCACACAGGAGCTGGAGAGATCTTTTAAATAATTATCATTCATATATCGGTCTCCTACTTAAAACTATTCAGTGATGTTAGGATAAATGCCAGTCTCTTTTTCTCAGCCTGTGAGGCCCCATATGATCTGGTCCTTGCTTTCCACCTGCTCATCATCCATCCTCAGCAGAGTCCTCACCTCTCTCTGTAGTCACCCTGGCCTTCCTTCTGTCCCTTGAATACACCAACTCCCTTGAGCCTTAGCACTTTTTTTTTTTTTTTTTTTTTTTTTTTGCGGTATGCGGGCCTCTCACTGTTGTGGCCTCTCCCGCTGCGGAGCACAGGCTCCAGATGCGCAGCTTCAGCGGCCATGGCTCACGGGCCCAGCCGCTCCGTGGCATGTGGGATCCTCCCGGACTGGGACACAAACCCGCGTCCCCTGCATCGGCAGGAGGACTCCCAACCACTGCGCCACCAGGGAAGCCCGAGCCTTAGCACTTCTGTAGGTGCAGTCACCTGTGCCTGAAACCACCTGCCCCTAAATTGTCCTAAAAATGCTTCTTCCTTCTTGCCATTCTGATCTTGGCTAGAATGTCATGTCTTCAGTGAGGACTCTGGTAACCACCTCATCAAAAATAACATTCTCGGGGCTTCCCTGTTGGCGCAGTGGTTACGAATCCGCCTGCCAATGCAGGGGACACGGGTTTGAGCCCTGGGCCAGGAAGACCCCACATGTCTCGGAGCAATGAAGCCCGTGCGCCACAACTACTGAGCCTGTGCTCTAGAGCTCGTGAGCCACAACGACTGAAGCCCGCGTGCCTAGAGCCCGTGCTCTGCAACAACAACAAAAATAACATTCTCCTACAAATCATTGTCATATCACTTTGCTGGTTTTTCTCATAGCTAGGCTATTCTGTTCAGTCATTTGATTGTTGCTGTTTGTTTCCCCACATTCACATGTAAGCTCCCTGAGAGTGCTGCTCCTGTCTGTTTTGCATACTGCATCGTAGGCTCTTAATCCATATTGGTTGAAATAAAGAGTAAAAGTTGCATGTTAGAGTGCTTTGTAAATCCTGATGCATACCCAAATATAAGATGCAGTTATTAGCTGAGCAACAGTCAGACAGATGTTTTGTATATTTTTGTCCTGGTCAGCTGGATAAAAACATGTGCAGTGTGTGACTGTGTGCTATCGTTAAGGACGAGTAGATAGTGGTCACCCACTGTTCACAGGGCACACATTTTGATATTGATTCATTTTCAACCCACTGAGCATCTTCTGTGTTGGAAATAATTAGAGCCTGTGAACTGAAGTGAAGGAAACATTTACAATGCTGAATAACCTAAAGTGAAGACAGGGGTATCTAATTAGTCTTTCTTGTGACAATCTTTTTTTAGATTAATATTCTTCTCTCTGAAAAGCCTAACAGTGGTGCTTATGTCAGTGACTCTGTTGATAACTAATAGTGTTCTCCATACACCCCCACACATTCCCTCCAAAATATCCTTGTGTAACGCCACTACTGGAAAGAACAATTTCAATTAGAGAGGAGAGATTCTGAAGTGTATATCACATGGTCTATTATAAGGGATGTGTCCTATTATAAAAGAGAGAAAATCTCTGATAGAACATAATATTTTATGTAACATGCCTGGTATATTGTTTAACAAAACATTTTATGCATACTTCATCAGGACATGACTTGATTAAGAGGCAGGATTAGCATTCACCCACAATTTCCTTTTTTGAATCCTTAAGATGTTTTCCTGTACTCTTTTCACCCTAGTCACAGGCTTATTAACTTAGGAAGGAGGTGACAGGGCCTTTGTCTTTGAATCTTGCAATTATAATTAATAGTAAGTTAAAGGGAAGCAGAAAGGTTATATTCAAAATTTAAAGTAAAATGACTTTGTGGCACTTAGGGCAGGCGCCAGGAAGATATTAAGTAAGAACTCATTATTCTTATTAATTAGAACTTCGGGAAGACATCTTTGAGAAGGAAAATCATTTTATGATTAGTTAGAAGAGGGATACCTATTTGTGGACAGAACTTGAGGAGAGGAACTGTGTTGTCTTCATCTCAGTATGCCCAGGGCCTCGCAGAGCCCATCCCCAGTGACCAGCAACTACTTGATGCTACCTGTGTATATGAAGGCAGGGAGAGGGATCAATGTGTACGTATTGTCCACTGTTTCCCGCAATACATTCCTAAAAACCACATGATGAAAGAGACCACCACAAAGCTTCCTTATGTTCATGTGTGAAAGTATTATGTGTGGGTCCTACATTTTTGTCAGATGATTTAACATCAAATAAAGTACAGCAATGTCTGGTGTCTATCAAAACCACATGGAAACATCATTTTTCTCTAAATATTTACAATTTTAAGGACTAAATTTACTACCTGTGATCTTTAAAAGAGGCATATGTAGATTATAGAAGTTTACATGAAGGGCCAGGTTACAATGAAGTGCAATTATGTTCAATAATAATAATAATAGCTAATATTTATGGAAAGCTGACCATGCTTAGATGTTGTTCCAATCGCTTTACATATACCAACTTATCCTCACAGCACAATACCCTTATGGGTCAGTTTTAGTATTCCCTCCTTATTTGTGAAAAGGAGAGTTACATAGTTATGGCAGAGACCATATGGTCTATAAGCCTAAAATATTTACTCTCTGGCCCTTTAAGAAAATGTTGGCCAACCTCAGCTTTAGATCATAAGTACTTGTTTTTCCAATCAACTTTGATCTATTTCTCCACCACGCTGAACCTAACCAGTGCCCAACTTCCAGAAAATAAGTGGCAATAGTTAAAACCTTTTCACACATCATTAGAAAAATGACAAAAAAAAATTATCAGTGTTTTTGAATTTCAAGATCATCTCAATAAATTCCCTAGATAAAAATAATACAATCTTCAGTGTGGCTTCTTCTCCAATGTTATCATCTAAAAAAAGGAAAGGGATGAGGTTCTGAGCCCACTTTCCAGAGAGAGATGGACTCTGGAGACAGTCTGCTCAAATTCATGTCCTCCCTCTGCCACTTCCTGGGTTTGTTACCTTGAGTAGATCATTTAACCTCTCTGTGCCCCAGTTTCCCTATCTGCAAAATAGGAATAATAATAGACCTAACTCATGGGGGCATTATGACCGTTAAATGAGTTAATGTATGCCATTTGGAGATCAGGAACTGACTCCTATAAATTGTTAGTTATTTCTCCCATTTTTCAACTTCTTTAAAAGACTGATTTAGAGATAAATAGAATGATGAAAGTTGAGGCCTGAATATACTGGGAAAATTCTCAATGAATTAAATGCCCATGGAATCAATGCTTATTAAATATCCTTCTACATTTATGCTTTATCTATTCTTTACAAAGAATATTTATTTATTCTTTGAAGAGTTCTCTATGAAAATAGGTAAATAAAACATTAATGCCCTCTGATAACTTAAAGAATAATACAAGGCTCATAATATTAGCACAAGAGAACAAATTAATGAGTTTATTAAGTGCAACATGTAGTATATTAGCACAAAAGCCTTTGTAGATCAGAATGTACAAGGGGTGCTACTCACCTGGTTTCTCTTATAGGACCAGAGCATTTTATTGTAAAGAGTAGGGTCCTCTTTTTAAGACTGTTATGTCAGGTGGTACCCAGCTCTGATATATACACTGAAAATTCCTAGATGTGTTAACTCAGGACTTAATTATGACTAAATGACTTTAAACATTTACTGGGAATGATATCTCCCATCTCTGTTACAAGAATTATTGATACTTACAGTACACACATATAAATAATAAACTATGAAAGACTGACACTAAGTAAAAATGTCTAAATTCATGATCCTCAAATTCAGACCATCCTGGATTCAAAGTCAGCCTCCATCTATTATCAAACTTGAGCAATTTACATAATATCTCAACCTCTGTTTACTTAGTCATAATATAATAAAATTAACTGTACCGAAGTCAGTCCCCCCGTCAGACATATGATAGGTGTGTACTGAATAGCTAATATATCCCAGCCACTGTTGGGGGTGAGTATACAGCAAGTACACAACAAACAAACAGACATAAACCCTTGCCCTCGTGAGCTTTCTTTCTACTTGCTGTGAGAATTAAGGATTTAGTACAAATTCTGGTGCACATTTAGTTTTCAAACAATGTTGAATATTATTGTTGTTAATTGATGATGGAGAGAAGGAGGAGGATTTCAGACACCAGTGCCTCATTATGGAGTTGATAATGACACTCAGCTTCACTAAACTTCTGTATCTGGGGGAATATTTCTGGTTCATGGCCCCTGACCTGTGTTCTCCATCTTGATCATCTCCCACAGGGCATGATTGGAATCAGAATCTGCAACTTTTTTTTTTTTTTCCGGTAAGCGGGCCTCTCACTGTTGTGGCCGCTCCCGTTGCGGAGCACAGGCTCCGGACGCACAGGCTCAGCAGCCATGGCTCACGGGCCCAGCCACTCCACGGCATGTGGGATCTTCCCGGACCGGGGCACGAACCCGTGTCCCCTGCATTGGCAGGCGGACTCTCAACCACTGCGCCACCAGGGAAGCCCAGAATCTGCAACTCTTGGTTGGGGATCTTTATCACTATGACCCAGTCTTTGCTGGTGCACTTATTCTGTGACTAACTCAATAACAAGTACTTGTTAATTGATTCTTACGAGAGCATTAAATTCCCTTCTATACACGCTGGAAATATTTCTAATCACTTAAAGACCATTTCATAGATGATGTAAATTATACTTTTTAAAGAATAAAATATCAGTGTTTGACTGAAACTGGTCCAGAATAATTAGGAAAAAAAGTCATATGTAATGTTAGAAAAGAAATATATGCATAGAGAAACCTGAGAGTGTGATTAGTGGGATGAGTGCTCAGGAAGTTCAGGTGTTATGGAGGGGCCCTCAAAGTAGAAGGGTTCAGAAGAGTCTGGAAAAACACTTCCAAAACTGATTAACCACCAGTAGGTTTGTGTTTATCTTTTTTTTCCCTTAACTTCTACAAATAGTTTCCCCCATGAAAGTCATTTTGGAAACTTATCTTTCAAAGTTCGTAAAGACATCAATGACTTTAGTTATCTTCACGTAAAGAGGGTAAAATTTATCATCTAGTCAAGTGTGCATGTGTCTGCCCGGAAAGCTGTGAGCTAACATACATCATACTCAGTAGCTTCAAGGATTTGGTTTGCCTTCTTATGTGTGTTTGAATATAGAATTCATTTCAATCTGACATTTTTTACCTCTCATCATATTTTTCTTCTAATTAAGTTCTATAAATGTATCCTCTCCCCAGTTTGAGCTGTAATAAATTCCTTTCCTGAACTGGCCTTCTGGAAGTCACAAACCAATTATGATGAATTACAAAATGAATAATTCCCCTTCTACTATGTTTATTTTGAGCAGCAAAGTGCTAGAGAAAAGGGAAACTGTTTCACCAGAAAGAAGGCCCTGCTCATAGTAGTCACATACCTGTGAGTTGAATAGTTCCAACACTGACCCCAGCAAATTTCCAAAACTGGATAGGTCTAATGGAAAGACATGATTTTTCAGCTCACAATTCTGGGATTTAATGGTATTATTGGAAGGGATCCATAAGGAGAAAAGTTTTGCTCTCATGTAAGCCCTGGAGTTACTCATGTAGGTATGGACCCAGACCATGATTTCTTTGGGAAATTGATTTCCTAAAGTCTTTTTTGCAGAAGAAGGGAACAATGCCATTCATAGAATGGACTGTGGGAGAAATGAATGTGTAATTCTTATTTTTTAAGTCATTATTTGTTTAAGTCATTATTTGTTTCACTTCACTGTATAGGCAAGTAAATGCATTATGTCTTTGATTTGAGATGGCTGTGTTGAAACTGAACAGTTTGTTGCTAATATTTAGGCTGGTATTTTAATAGGTGCTTAACATTCGGCACATTCGTTCCCATTACATTGTAAGGCATAGACGAAACGCTATATAAATAAGATTAAAGCATTGCCATAGATAAAATATCAGGCATTAACCTTTTCGACTCTTGATTTTAGAATGGATTAGCTTCAGTAAATAAATAAACAGCCACAATCATCATAGTCTGGCTCAAATAATACTGCTTAATGTGTTAATCACTAATTTTACATACTTCTTTCTCAGTTCCCTCTATGCCTTTATAGAGTGGGAATTGTCTTTTGCATCCTGAATTCATTACTGTAATTTGTGTACTGTGCATTGACTGAAGCAAATTTAGGTGGCATATTAATGAAGAATTTGAGCTCCTTTGTGTAGATAGTGGACCATGGAGTTAATGTTTCATTTATAGAATTTATTACAGAACTATGATAATGTGGTTATGATTCATGATCTTTTCCTGGATAATGCCTGATTTAAGATATACTATAGTCTGAAAAGAAGTTTGCTTTTATATAATAAGCATGGCTACTGGTCCAAATATCCTAACACCAAATTTTCATTGGCATAACTTTTCCTCCCTGAAAGAAAAAAAACAGAATTATTGTTTCAAACCAGAATTAGACATGAGCATTCACCTAAATCAACCATCCCATTTTTCAAATGAGGAATCTGAGATCCAGTGAAGTTAATTAGATTGATGGCATTCAAGAAGCCATAAGCTAGAGCTATAGCCAGGACGTCGAACCTGGCTCTTCTGGCTTCTGAGCCAGCATTCTGAGTAAGCCGTCCTGCCTGGCTGAAATGGATCATCCCTGCCATTTCATTTGTTCCCAGTATGAAACCATTCACTGTTATCTCCCCATAACTACCTTTTCGTCTCTTTCCCTGTGTAGCATCATCACGCACCCCCGCAAAGACATCCTCATCTCCTGTGGGGAGGACCGCGTCTGGAAGGTGGTGGGGCTCCCCAAAGGCAATGTGCTTCTCACAGGATTGGGCCACACCGACTGGCTTTCGGATTGCTGCTTCCATCCCAGGTCAGTACACACAACTCCCAGAGCCAGCCTGATCTCTCCAGGAATGCATTTGTTTACTCTGTGTCTTCACTCTGCTGGCTTTTTTTTTTTGTTTTTTCTTAAACCACTTTATTGAAGTATGAATAGGTGTACATATTTAATATATACGACCTGATAAGTTTGGAGTTAAGTATACATCCTTGAAATCATCACTACAATCTATACCATAAACATATCTATCATCTCCAGAAGTTTCTTCCCATCCACTTTATTTTATCATCATTATCATCATTATAAAAATACTTAACGTAAGATCTACCTTCTTAGCAATTTTTTAAGTATTCAATAAGTATCATTTGCTGTAGCCTCTGTGCTGTACAGTAGATCTCTAGGACTCACTCGTCTTGTATAAATGAAACTTGAAACTTTGTACTGCCACTTTTCTCTCTGCAACCCCACCTCTTCCACTGAATTTTGAAATGTGTAGATAATGCTCCTTTGGCTTTCCTTATATTGACTTTAGATTGATTGCTTTTGATATTTAGTACATGTAAAACTTAGTCCACATGCTAATGCATTTAAAAAGAGTAATAAGCTTCCCAGGACAAGCATTAGGAATGCTCCTTGTACTCATAGCTATGAAAAGGCACATGAATTTCAATAATGCATATCAATGTTTACTTTGCCTCTGTTAACCTTGCATGTTTTCCTTTTAGAATTAAGTTTTCTACCAAAAAGGATCAGGAGGCAGTGATCAATTTCTTTAAAAATTTCAATGATACTCAAGACATTAAAGAAAACAAAGCAGAACTGAAGGCATTGAGCCCTGTAATTTTCAGGATTCACTGAATTTTTGTACCAAGAGAACCGGGGCACAGAAGGAAAGACATTGTTAAACATGTAGTACATTATTCTGGTGGCAGGAAGCTCTGCCCACAGTTGCTTGTGGTCAACTGCTATCCCTAATCCCAACTGTCTTCTCTTATTCAACATTATGCTTAACATTTGTTAAGCATCTGGCTCTATCTGGCTCTTTCAGACAGTCCCTGGTCTAACTACTCTTGGAGATGCATAGTCCGTAGTGCGACTTCTCAACCATTCCACTGGGAAATTTTGGTCTTAGGAGGACCTTATTGATTTATGTTTTGTTTTCACAAGACTTTTTTTTTTTAAACCATCTTTGTCTTATCCTTAGTATGAATGTCAGTGAAATTAGATTGAAATAAAAGTAACTAAATTGTTCAGAAATTTGTGTGTTAATGAGAAGAGTAAACTAATTTTTTAATTTTAATTTTTGAAAATGTTTTTAAAATATAATTTTAAAATTATACCAAATAAAATATAATTTAAAAATTATGCCAAATATAATTTTAAAATTATACCAAATAATTTTACCAAATAATCTTTGGTACTAGATGTTTGAATTTAATTTTTGAACATGTAATGTGTTCTGTATCTGGTATGTGGATAAACAAATCTGCCCTGCCTCTCATGTCTCAGAAACATAAAGCCCATCTTGCAAGCAGAGACAACACAATTAGAAGTGTAGCCTATCACTTCTGTAGCTGCTGGGCATACTAATCAGATTTCTATAATACCCTGTCACCATGACAACCCGTGACTCTGAAATTTTCTCATTAGTGTTTGACCAGCACATGGTCCTTTTAATAGATCTTCCTGTTTTTCCAGTCAATTACTGAAATTAAAATGAGGTGAAATACATCATTATTCACTCATAGTATGAATTTACGTTCAGTACTTTCTTTGGCAGAATTTTAGTAAAATGTAGCCACACTCCTTTTTTCTAGTGCATGTGGGATAAAAATAACGGGAGAAAATACATTTAGCTATATGTGTTTTAAGTAAGAGATAATGAATAGCAAGTGTTCCATTTGTAGAATTGGTGAAAATAATAAATGATTATTAGAAACAACAGCAAAAAAGCTCTTTTTTATTTGGGGTAGAGATCGGTTCTGAAGGAGTTTATATTTCAGGCCTCAGACATTTTATAATGCTTACTGCATGTAAATCAACACCGAAGACCATACATTATGGACTATAATATATATAATATATGCATATATATACATACATAATATTTATGCCTTAAAAGTTGTTTCTGAAATTTAAGTTTGTGATATTTGATTTTTAGTTTTGCTTAGATAATTTGGTAAAAAAAGAATTTATTGTTAAAGATAATATCTTTCCTATTTATATACTCATCTATAATCAAAGAATCAAACATAAAATAAATTTGATTCAAATATGACACTTTAATCTGTAGTTGGATCTTTGATTAATAAATGCAGTCATAGTCTTCCTCAGAGCCCATCTTTGTGATTAGCTTGTTTCTGCTCCCTTGGATGAGGTCCAGAGTAGACACATTATAACGTGACACCTGCCTAATTCCTCTTCTCTTCACATAGAAAAATAAACTCCTACATTTTCTTTATTTTTAATTGCAATTGTTCCTAGTTGAGTGTTTTCTGTAACTTCCAGTTGTATGTATTCCTGATTACTATGACATTCAAGCCACTGTGTCTCCTGCCACAGTGACATAATTCAGATTTCTTTTGGGGGTCAAACCCACTTGATATGACAGTGGCATATACACTGAGTGACCCAAATCAGTCTTAGTCGTCTTATTTCCCTTGTCATAACGGACATCTTAAATACGTAAATGACAAACACAACAGGCATGATAATATTAATATCAGGAAAAAGAGGACTAACAGAAAAAAGTTAAACTGGGAGGGTAACTAAATATCACTTGAGGATCAGATAATATGATGTTGAAATATATAAAACAAAGCTCGTAAATAAAAGAAGATTCTGCCAAAAGTATAGTCATCAGAGTCAAAGACTTCAAAGTATATCAGTTTTTAATATGTGAAGTAAACAAAGTTACAGTAGAATTAGAGAAATTAATAAAATAGCAAGTGTATTTAGTATTATATATTGAACTTTATACTTTATGAAGAGAGATTGTAGATTCTTTGAAATCATTCATTGTTAGGTTTTTAAAAATATATAACTCTTAAACCACAAATTTAACATGAATGAATTCTTCAGAATAACAAATATACAAACTAAAGTTTGTGAGCAAGATTCAGTAGTAAAAGAAAATAAATCAATAACTAAAATATAATAAAATCTGAATTATTAAAAAGTAAATAAATGAATATTGGGTCAGAGAACTATAAACGGTTATTACCTAGTTGATAAACAGTCCCAAACACAATACTTATCAAACTTACGAGATGTAACCAGAAGTGTGCTCAGAGTAGAATTTATCACTTTGACAGTTTTATTTTTTAAATGAAAAAAAGAAAATAAGTGAATTATGAATTTAAATTAAAAAGTACACCTGGTCAACAAATATAGAAAAGCAAAGAATGGATAAGTGAAAAGTAGAAATGAATAAATTAGAATAAAAAGAGTACATTTATATTAATCCAAAAGGTTTTTTTCAAGAAAAAATAATAAAATAAGGAACTATAATATTGAAGTAAGTAGATAACTCAAAAAAGGAAAAAATACATGTAGGAAACAGAAATATTAACCTTAGCAATTTGGAAAGAGTTAAAACCATAAATACAGAGATGAAAAAATATATGTTTGGAATTCTTGATAGAATAATAGATTTCTATGAAAATTAACATCACCAATATTGAATCAAGATGGAGCAGAGACCCAGAATAGATTAATAACAGTGGAAGAAACTGAGTTCTAGAAGTTCTGCTTTTCATTCCCATCTTCTGAAGTTTTATGACTGAGTTTTAAAAACTTTATTTAATAAAAACAAGATAAATTAGTTAATTTTTAGGTTCACTAAATTTTCTGAGGACAAGAAAAAAATGAAATTTTATTACTGGTTTCACAAACATAGCATAAACATAATTTTAAATTGGGCAAGTGTAGTACCACCGCCATAACTCTAGGCCCTTTTCATAATTATAGATGAAAAACTTTTAAAGAGAATGCAGAAAATGGAATTCAGTTGTATGTTTAAAAAGAGTGGTATACAACGACCAAGTAAGATTTGTACTTGAAAAGCGTGGAATATATAAGTGATCCAACTATGAGGACATCATATTATAAATTATACTAATAGTTAACATTCAAAGTTACTTTAAAGTTCTTGGGTAAAAATCTAGCATCTATACTTAAGACACAGATGTTTGCAAATATTATTAAGCCCCATGTGTTGGAACTGACAAGGAGAATGGATTTTGGAACAGCTGGGAACTAAGAAGGTCTGGCAAGTGAGTGTAGAATCTGGATGCCATGGAGTCGGATGGGTCAAACGAGGAATGGGTATTCACGGGTAATAGAGCAAAGTGGGGAACATAAAACCAAACAGGCAAAAATACCTAAAATCCAAATAGAAGCAAAGCCTCTTTGTCTAAGCCTTCAGTAGCTATTCAAGGCATTGTTACTTGTCCAGTTGGTATTTATTCTCAATAAAGGTTAGCCACATTTTTTCTTTTTCTTAATGATAATGGTTATATTTTATTAAAATATTTTCAACACTGAAATTTTCTAACATATTTATAAGTTAAAAAATAAAATGTATGTGGAAAACTTTTAACTATAAACACTATACAAATATTATACAGACTCTACAAATTGAAGGCAATTTAAAACTCTTACTGCAAAGGCTGTATTCTTTTAAAATAACACTATACACATAATTAAATCATTGTCATCTATTGTTTACAGTACAA
The DNA here is from genome assembly GCF_059928025.1 of Delphinapterus leucas. NCBI lineage: Eukaryota > Metazoa > Chordata > Mammalia > Artiodactyla > Monodontidae > Delphinapterus > Delphinapterus leucas. The sequence goes on along the minus strand of NC_143136.1, from coordinate 23,494,973 downwards.
TTGGTTTTGACTGCATCTAAGTTTTTAAGTTCCTTAGTAGAATTTGTGAATCAAGACACTTTTTTAGGAATGACATGGGTAACTAATCACTGTAGAACCATCTATTATTACATATTTACCACTAGATGGCGATCATACAGTGGTAAGGTAAAGCACCCTTTGCATTTACTGGGTAGACTGATGAACTGGCTGTTGAAAGTGATTCATTGGTTGCTGAAAATGATGAAGGGGTGGAGCTATGCAGAGAATGTGCATTGGTGCTACCTCTGCACTGTTGAAAGAATGAAATGTACAGTGCCAAAAAGCAGGAACCTTAAGCATAATCCTGTGCAAGGTAGACGTCATGCTCTAAACTGCTAAAACATGGAATCAGAGTTTCAGGTTGCCCAAATTAGAATCCTACCTTCACCTTTGCTAGTCCTGTCAGTTTTCTTGTCTGCAAAATGGATGCAATAATGATATCTACTTTGTAGGTTAATTATGAAGGCTAAATTCTATCATATATAAAAAACACAAGTTCTGTTGCCCGGCAACTGTATGCTCAAGAAATGTTACCTATTATTATTTTTTATTCATTGATAGGTATGTTGAGAACTTAGATCAGAAATTTTTATAAAACTGGTAGCCTTAAACACAGTGGGTTAGGAAGGAAAGACTATATTGTGATGTCTGGGTTACACCAAGCTAGAATTAGAAGAATGCTCTCAAACCATGAAACATTTGAGGATCATGTCTGAAGGTCTTACCAAGTTAAAAATAAGATCATTTATAAACTGAAAACAAATTAATGCAAAAAGAGGTATGTTACTCATCTGTCCTTAGCCCTTAAAAATGTGTCTCTTTAAAAATTGTACCAAGTAGCTCATCGTATTTTGCTTTTACAGGAGAGAGAAAGAATTCTGCATATTTCCTTTTTTTTAGGTTCTAGAAGGAAAATAATTGGCTAGAAACACCAAAAAAATTACTTTTTGAAATTAAAAGTATTTGAAAGCATTTAAAAATAAAATATTTTTGTTGTTTTTGAGGAAAGTAAAGCACATAATGTTTGACCTGCTCTGTCCACAGGCATGTATTATTATTGTTGGCCCATTTAGACTAGCTTTGGGCAAATGAAACAGAGTTGTATATCAATCTCTGGGTTAATATCAATAGATCAATAAAACGTACACTACACTACCTTAATAATACATCATTTGGTCTTTACCTAATAAAGGAGGACTGCTCAATGACAGTAACATGGTTTTGAATGTAAATACAATGTCCAGTTCTCTGGTACTTGAGGTTGCATTTTCTTTGATATGACCACAGCTTATTACGTGAAACAGCACGTATCTTCCCAGATATCTCTATAAAATGAAAGTAGTTGGGATTAGTGGTTTAAACAATTTCACAGTGCTGCATTTTTTTTCCTGATCTCACTGCCTGAGACAGAAACAGAGCTGACAGCACCCTGTTAAACATAACTTCTACCCTTGTAAGCTGATTTATGAATTTGTGAGTAAATGGGTCTCTGCAGAATCCCTCATATTCTCTCTTTGTGGTACAAGCTACCTGTTCATGTATTTATACAGTGCCTAAAACCATAGTATGAAAGCTCTCTGACAGGTATATCGTTTAGTTATTAAAAAATGGAAACATGGTTAACCATTTTATTTTCTATAAACATAAAGCCAAGATTTCAAATTTCAAAAGATAATGAAGGGATTGACGTACCATTTCCCTAAGATTGTGATGTTCTGAGCTTCAGAGGTAGATACTTTCATAATCCGGAAACCTCAGTAGATTTTTACCAAGATGATTTTGAGATATACCTATTAAATAATAAAATTCCACTTTATATTCTTTGAAGAAGTGTATGTTATGCTTCTTAATATAGTTCTTAACATAGTTTGTCACCTGTATGTGAAGAGGCTAAGCATAACAGCATACTTCTTTAAATGTTTTTCTGGTCTAATTCTAAAAGTAATACATGATCACCATAGAGAACAGTGTTAAGAAAATAAAAATGTCCCATAGTCTCACAACTTAGTGCAAACTTGGAGAGACTGCCCAAGGACTGTCCTCGGGCAAGGGGCGGAATCTGTTTCAACATGTAAGAAGCACCTTCTAAAGTCAGGCTTGTTTTCATGTGTCAGTGTGACAAAGAACCAGGTAGGTCATTTTATTTAATCTCTGAGAGCCTCAGTTGCTCATTTGAAAATGGGGATTACCTACTTATAAGCTTTTCATGAAGAATGCATGAGAAAATCTATCTAAAACATTTAGCAGCCCTGGGCTCAGAGTAAGCATTTGGTAAATGCAGCACTGTTGGTGTTGTTTGGCAGATTCTAGTCGAGATCTGGTTTCCTCTGAAACCAATATTGTCTCCAGGTCTATTGGCCTGTCTCTCTCTTTCTAGCAAGAAAAAAAAGAAAAAAAAAATCTGAGGAATACTATAAGCTTATTTAGGGCAGGGTCTGTATCTTATTCATCTCTATATCCTTGGGACATAGCTTATCAATTGAAACATTATAAGGAATCAATAACTATTTAATTAAAATGAACAGAGTAGAAGATAATAGACCAGGATATGACCACTTTTTCTCATACTCTTGGTAGTATCATGTGATTATACGGATATACTCACAAACATACACATGCATACACACACGCACCACTTGTTACCACTGAGATCGCTTTATCATAGGAACTTAAAACCTAATATTAGCCCTTCATTTGACATAAAAACCCTAAAATATAAAATCTTCTCTGAATAATATTGTACTGAGGATAAATTTCAGTCAAAAGTCCAATCATTAGGGGAAGAACTTCAAAAATCTCTCCTTCATAAAAGCAGAGAGAACACTGGCAAAAATTGTCACAATGAACTTTTCAGAACTCTAGAAATTAACCAAGCATGGACCAATTAAAGGAGCATTTATTAAAAAAAAATCACTGCACCCGAGTAAGAATGTGACCTTTTTCATGTTTTAACTTGCCCCATCCGCTTCCCTTTCTTTCCCCAACTCTGCAGTAGTCTTGAAAACCAACTGCTTCACAGCCATGGTAGCAAGTAGCAGAGCAGAACAAGTTTGGAAAGCTCCACAAAGCCCCATTCTCAGAGAAATGTCACTATCTGAACTTTCAAGAAGCCCCCTGGAAACCCCTATTTGCAGGGCCTGTTTTTATTTGACCTGAGTCAGGGCTTAACTTTGTATGAATGGACAATTTTCCGGGGCATTTGTAGCAAACAATCAGCAGTACATGTTTAATATTGCAGCTGCCTGAGGTAACAATAACAGTTAGGCAAACAAGAAGTTAAGCAAAATTCTTAAACAGAAAACCTAGATAATTAAATGTCCATAGGGAGCATTGAAACACTATCATGTTCCTAGGAATATCAACGGACACATGCATTTGGAGGGCACGCTCAGGAAAGATTTCAGAAGGGTCTAATCTCTCACAGCTGGCTGAGCTGTGAAGTTCAGCTCAAGCAGGAAGTAAAGGCTAAGTAAGGCAGAGTTGCGAATTTCCAGTGTTGAACACGTGCCCCAACAGAGCCAGTCAACAAAGACTGGATGACTCATTCGTTCAAGGCATTTAAACATCACCTGTTTAATCGTTAACAAATCAGGCAGATTTCTCTGACCCCACGCAACAAAGAATATAGACTTTATTGAATTACTTCAGGAAAATCACTAAAAACAGCAACAACAAACCCTGGAGAGGAGGAGATATCATTTATAGACTTTCCACATTGTACTAGTTAAAATGTCAGGTTTTCAAAACTGGCAAAAAATTGAAGGCATGAAAAAGAGCTGGACAAGATGCTGCAGAATCTGTAAATGGGTTAAATAACAAGGTGGAATTAAAATTGCAGATGGAATTAAGATAATCAGCTGACTTTAAAAAGATTATCCTGGATTATCCAGGAGGGCCCAATGTAATCACAAGCCTCCTTGAAATGTGAAAGAGGAAGGCAGAAGGGTCAGAGAAAGAGCAATGTGATGCCATGTGTTGTGAGAAAGAGCTGCTCGCCTCGAGATGCCAGAAAGAACCAGCCCTTTTGATATCTTGACTTCAGCTCAATGACACTTGTTTCAGAATTTTGGCCTCCAGAATTAGAAAACAATAAATTCATGTTATTTTATTTCCACTCTTTGTGGTAATTCGTTACAGCAGCAAAAAGAAAATACACATATCTTGTACTACTATTGTTAAATTTATTCCTAAGTATTTTAATCTTTTTGATGCTATTGTAAGTGAAAATGGTTTCTTAATTTAATTTTCAGATTGTTCAGTCCTAAGGTACAGAATACAGTTGATTATTGTATATTGATCTTGTATCAATATACAATATCTCATTTATTAATTTTAATATTTTTAGTAGATTTCTTAGAATATTCCCTATATTTTATCTTGGCATGTTATCTGTGAGAATAGTGTTCCTTTTCCAGTATAGATACCTTTTACTTCTTTTTCTTATCTAATTATTCACCTAAAGCCTCTAGAACAATGTTGAATATGCATGGTAAGAGGAGATGTCTTTGTCTTATTTCTGATCTTAGGAGGAAAGTTTTCCATCTTTCATCACTAAGTATGTTAACTGTGAATTTTTTGTAGATGTATTTGTCAGGTTGAGGAAGTTCCCTTCTATTCCCAATTTGCTGATTGTGTTTCTTACATTATATAAGCTTCATGTGTACAAATTATATTTTGACTTCTGTATACTCTACAGTGTGCTCACCAACAAAAGTTGTTTTCATCCGTCAACAGTTGACCCCTTTACCTATCTTACCCTTCCTTCACTTCTCTTCCCCTCTGGTAACACTACTCTGTTCTATATCTATATGTTTGTTTTTGTTTATTTAGTTAATTTGTTTATTTAATATGCCACATACAAGTAAAATGATATGGTATTTCTCTGTCTTATTTCACTTAGCATAATACCCGCAAGGTCCATCCATGTTGCCTCAAATGGCAAGATTTCACATTTTTATGGCTGAGAAGAGTTCCACTGTATGTATATACCACATCTTCCTTACCCATTCATCCCATCAGTGGACACTTAGGTTGTTTCCATATCTTGGCTATTATAAATAATGCTGCAATGAAAATAGGGGTGAATATATCTTTTTGAGTTAATATTTTCATATTCTTCAGATAAATACTCAAAAGTGGAATAGCTGGATCATATGGTAGTTCTACTCTTAATTTTTTGAGGAATCCTCATATTGTTTTCCATAGTGGCTGCACAGATTCAAATTCCCTCTGACAGTGTATGAGGTTTCCTTTTTCTCCATATCATCCCCAACAGTTGTTATTTCTTGGCTTTTTGGAAACCCTTTTAATGTTGCTGGATTCAGTTTGCTAGTTTTTGTTGAGGATGTTTGCATGTGTATTCACAAGAGATATAGATTATAGTTTTCTTGTAATGTCTTTGTCTGGTTTGGGAATCACTGCAATACTGGCTTCACTGAATGAGTTGGGAAGTTTCCCTCATATTTTTTGGAAGAATTTATAAAAAATTAGTGTTAATTCTCTAAATATTTCGCGAGATTCATCAGTGAAGCCATCTGGTTCTAGCCTTTTATTTGTGGAATAATTTTTATTACTAATTCAATTAGAGGATTTTTTTTCATTTCACCAAGATTATCTAGTTTGTTGCCATATTGTTGCCATATTTATTGCAAAGTTGTTCATAGCTTCCTGTATCATCATTTTTAATTCTGTAAATTTGGTAGTGATGCCCCTTTCTTCATTTTTTTTTTTTTATTGAAGTATAGTTGATTTACTGGTATATTGTGTTAGTTTCTGGTATACAACAACATGATTATACACATGTTCTTTTGCATATTCTTTTCCATGACAGGATATTGAATATAGTTCCCTATGCTATACAGCAGGACCTTGTTGTTTATTTTATATATAGTAATTTGTATCTGCTAATCCCAAACTCCTAATTTATCCCTCCCCTACCCCCTTCCCCTTTGGTAACGTTTGTTTTCTAGGTCTGTGAATCTGTTTCTTTTTTGTAAATAAGTTCATTTGTAATATATTTTAGATGCCACATAAAAATGATATCATACGGTATTTGTATTTTTCTTCTGACTCACTTCACTTATATGATAATCTCTAAGTCATCCATGTTGCTGCAAATGGCATTATTTCATTCTTTTTTAGGGCTGTGTAGTATTCCATTATATATATATATCACATCATCTTTATCTATTCACCTGCTGATGGACATTTAGGTTGCTTCCATGTCTTGGCTATTGTAAATAGTGCTGCTGTGAACATTGGGGTGCATGTATCTTTACAAATTAGAGTTTTCTCTGGATATATGTCCAGAAGTGGGATTGTTGGATCATATCACAACTCTATTTTTAGTTTTTTAAGGAACCTCCATATGGTTTTCCATAGTGGCTGCACCAATTTACATTCCCACCAATAGTGTAGCAGGGTTCCCTTTTCTCTACACCCTCTCCAGAATTTGTTATTTGTAGACTTTTTAATGATTGCCATTATGACTGCTGTTAGGTGATACCTCATTGTAGCCTTGATTTACATTTCTCTAATAATTAGTGATGTTGAGCTTCTTTTCATGTGCCTGTTGGCCGTCTGTAAATCTTCTTTGGAAGAAGACCTTCTATTTAGGTCTTCTGCCCATTTTTTATTGTGTTGTTTGTTTTTTTGTTATTGAGTTATATGAACTCTTTTTATATTTTGGAAATTAAGCCCTTGTTGGTCACACTGTTTGCAAATATTTTCTCCCATTCCATAGGTTGCCTTTTCATTTTATGGTTTCCTTTGCTGTGCAAAAGCTTGTAAGCTTGATTAGGTTCCATTTTTTTATTTTTGCTTTTATTTCTATTGCCTTGGGAGACTGACCTAAGAAAACATTGCTATGATTTATGTCACAGAATGTTTTGCCAATGTTCTCTTATAGGAGTTTTATGGTGCCATGTCTTATATTTAACTCTTTAAGCCATTTTGAGTTTATATTTGTGTATGGTGTGAGGGAGTGTGTAGCTTCATTGATTTACATGCAGCTGTCCAACTTTCTCAACATCACCTGCTGAAGAGACAGTGTTTTCTCCACTGTGTATTCTGGCCTCCTTTGTCAAAGATTAATTGACCTTGTGGGTGTATTTCTGGGCTCTCTATTGTGTTCCATTAAACCATGTGACTGTTCTTGTGCCAATACCATGTTGTTTGATTACTATGGCTTTGTAACATTGTCTGAATTCTAGGAGGGTTATGCTGCTAGCTTTGTTCTTTTTCCTAAGGATTTCTTTGGCAATTCTGGGTGTTTTGTGGTTCCATATAAATTTTAGGATTATTTGTTCTAGTTCTGTGAGAAATGTCATGGGAAATTTGATAGGGATTGCATTAAATCTGTAGATTAATTTGGGTACTATGGCCATTTTGACAATATTAATTCTTCCAATCCAAATGCATGGAATATGTTTCCATTCCTTAGAATCATCTTTAATTTATCAATGTTTTATATTTCTCAGCATATAAGTCTTTCACCTCCTTGTTCAGATTTACTCCTAAGTATTTTATTTTTTGGATGAAATTTTAAAAGGGATTTTTTTTTCACTTTACATTTCTGATATTTCATTATTTGTGTAAAGAAATACAACCAATTTCTGTATGTTAATCTTGTATCCTGCTACTTTGCTGGATTCATTTATCAGTTCTAGTAGTTTTTGTGTGGAGTCTTTAGGGTTTTCTTTATATAGTATCATGTCATCTGCATATAATGACAATTTTACCCATTTCCTTCCAATTTGAATACCTTTTATTTCTTTTCTTGTCTGATTGTTATGGCTAGAACTTCCAATACTATGTTGAATAGAAGTGGTGAGAGTGGGCATCCTTGTCTTGTTCCAGATTATAGTGGGAAGGATTTCAGCTTTCTACCATTGAGTATTATGGTGGCTGTGTGTTTGTCATACATAGCTTTTATCATATTGAGATATGTTTTTTCTATACCCACTTTGGTAAGAGATTTTAATCATGAATGGATGTTGAATTTTATCAAATGCTTTTTCTGCATATATTGAGACAGTCTTATGTTTTTTGTCTTTTCTTTTGTTGATCAGTGTATCACATTGTTTAATTTGTGTATTTTGAACCATCCTTGTGACCCTGGGGTGAATCCAACTTGATCGTGGTGTATGATCTTTATTTATGTATTGTTGGATTGGTTGGCTAGAAATTTTTTGCATCTATATTAATCAAAGATATTGGCCTATAATTTTCTTTTCTGGTAGTGTCTTTGTCTGGTTATGGTATTAGGATGATGATGGCTTCATAGAATAATTTGGGGAGTATTGCCTCCCCTTCAAACTTTTGGAAGAGTTTGAGAAAAATCAGTTTAAGTTCTTCTTTGTATGTTTGGTAGAATTCCCCAGTAAAGCCATCTGGTCCTGGACTTTTGTTTGCAGGAAGTCTTTTTTGTTTTTTGTTTTGTTTGTTTGTTTAGTTACAGATTCTATTTCACTTCTAGTGATCAGTCTGTTCAAATTATCTATTTTTCTTGATTCAGTTTTGGTGGGCTGTATGTTTCTGAAGCTTGTCCATTTCCTCTAGGTTGTACAATTTGTTGGCATATAATGGTTCATAGTATTCTATTATGTATTTTTGTATTTCTGCAGTATCCATTGTTATTTCTCCTCTTTCATTTATTATATTGTTTACTTGGGTCCTCTTTCTCTTTTCTTCTTGGTGAGCCTGGCCAGAGGTTTGTCTACTTTGTTTACCCTTTCAATGAACCAGCTCTTGGTTTTATTGATTTTTCTATTTTTTTAATCTCTATTTTATTTATTTCCTCTTTGATCTTTATTATTTCCTTCCTTCAGCTGACTTTAGGTTTTGTTTGTTCTTCTTTTTCTAATTCTTTTAGGTGGTAGGTTAGGTTGAGAGTTTTCTTGTTTTTTGAGGATGGCCAGTATCTCTATGAACTTACCTCTAAGGACTACTTTTGCTTCATGCTGTAGATTTTATCTGGTTGTGTTTTCATTGTCATTTGTCTCAAGGTATTTCTTAATTTCCTCTCTGATTTTATCATTGACTCATTGGTTTTTTAGTAGCATATTGTTTAGTCTCCATGGAATCATTTTTTTTTCTTGTTGCTCTTTCCATAGTTGATTTCTAGTTTCATGGTGTTGTGGTCAGAAAAGATAATTGAAATAATTTCTATCCTCTTAAATCTGTCAAGGCTTGTTTTGTGTTCCAGTATGCAATCTATCTTAGAGAATATTCCATGTGCACTTGAAAAGAATATGTATTCTGGTTTTAGGGATGTAATGTCCTGAAAATATCAATTAAATCTAACTGTTCTATTTAGTATCTATTTCCCTTAGTGACATGTTGAAGTCTCCTACTATTATTGTATTCCCACCAATTTCTCCCTTTATGTCTGTTAGTAATTGCTTCTTTTTTGTTTGTTTTCTGTTTTGTTTTTTTTTTGTATTTAGGTGCCCCTATATTGGATTCATACATGTTAACGAGCATAATATCCTCTTCTTGTATTGATCCTTTTATCATCATATAGTATCCTTATTTATCTTTCTTTATGGCCTGTGTTTTAAAGTCTTTTTTTTCTCATATGAGTATTGCTACCCCCACTTTCTTGTCATTTCTGTTTGAATGAAATATTTTTTTCCAACCCTCACTTTCAATGAATGTGTGTCCTTTGCCCTAAAGTGAGTCTCATGTAGGCAGCACATTGTAAGCTCTTGTTTTATTATCCATTCTACCACTCTATGTCTTTTGATTGGAGCATTTAGTACATTGACATTTATAGTAGTTACTGATAGATATGTATTTATTGCCATTTTAATCCTTGTTTTCCAGTTGATTTTATATTTCTTCTTCCTTTTACTTTTTGTTTTTCCTTTTGTGCTTTTCTTCTTTATTACACTTGAGTTTTTTTTTTAATCTATTGTATGCTTTTTATATGTGGTTACCCTGTTTTTCAAGTATGTTAACCCATTACTATATCTACTTGCTTTAGACTGGTAGTCATATAGACTCAAACACATTCTAAAAAAAAAATCTACATTTTCTTCCTTCTCTCCCCCACATTTTATCATTTTGGTGTCCTGTTTTACATCTTCATGTTTATCCTTTTGCTGTTCATTGTAGTTATCATAGCTTTCACAATTTTTTTTTTTTTTTTTTGGTAAATCTGTGTAGTGGCTTGTTTAAGTGATTTACTTTTCAATTTTGGTTTTCCTTTCTTATAGATTCTTGCTTCTTTTCTATTTACATAAGAACTTTCAATATTTCTTTTAGGATCTGTTTAGTATTGCTGTATTCTTTTAGTTTTTGCTTGTCTGAGAAATTATTTCTCTCTCTTGTTCTAAATGATAATCTTGCTGGGTAGAGTATCCTGGGTTGCAGGTTTTTCCCTTTCAGGATTTTGAATATATCTTGCCACTCCCTTCTGGCGAGAAACATTTCTGCAGGGAAATCAGCTGATAGCCTTATGGGGATTCCCTTGTAATTCAATCTTTGTTTTTCTCTTGCTGCCTCTGGAATCCTCTCTTCATCTTTAAATTTCACCATATTAATTATAACATGTCTTGGTGTAGGTCTGTTTCGGTTCATCTTTTTTTGGAACCCTCTGTGCTTCCTGTACCTGCATATCTGTTTCCTTCTTTAGGTTTGGGAAGTTTTCAGCCATAATTTCTTCAAACACATTTTTGATCCCCTTTTCTGTTTCTTCTCCTTCTGGGATCCCTATTATGTGTGGATTGGCACACTTTATATTATTCCATAGGTCTCATATATTGCTTTCATTTTTTTTCATTTTTCTTTCTGTCTGCTGTTCTTATTGGGTGATTTCCATTATTCTATCTTCAGGATCACTTATTTGTTCTTCTGTATTATTCAGTTTGCTATTTATTGCCTTTAGCTCAGCTTTTGTTCAAGCAAATGTTTTCTAAATTTGATTGGCTCCTCTTTATAGTTTCTAGTTCTTTTTTACAGTAATCTACATTTGTATCGATAGCCTTTCTTAATTCCTTCAGTATTTTTATTACCTCCTTTTTGACCTTGGGGCCCTAGTAAACTGGAGAGGTCTGTTTCATTGCTTTTTTAGGGGAATTCTCTTGATCTTTTAATTGGGAGTTTCACCCGCTTCTTCATTTTACTTATATTTCTCTGACTCTATGAGATGAGAATAAAGTTATCTACTGTTGCCTTAAAGGGGTATTTTTATGTGGGAGTGTCCCTATGTAGCATGCATAAGTCTAATATTTTTAGTGTGAGGGCTGTTTTTAGTATGGATGCCTGCCATGTCTTTCCTCAATGTGTGCTGGCCTTTATCCCCCTGATCAGGGGGTGTGATTAGTATTGTGATAACCAGAACCTGCACTGGATTTTGAACTGGGCCTCCTCTTTGCTCTATGGTTGTCACAGCCCTGTTGCGGGCAGGGTCTGCTCCCCAGTTGTTGGAGTAGAATCCCCCAGATCTGTTTCTGAGCTGTGGTGTGAGGTGGGCAGGACTGGAGCATTTCTGCTGAGAGAGCCACTGAGCATTCCTCTACAGGAACTGTCCACCCGGAAATCTGTGGTGTCACCTGTCACCTGTTATGCATGCTCACACTTTTGATCCCAACCATGGCCTGCCACGGTTGAGGCAGGCCAAGGGCAGTGCCAACAAAAGTACACTTTTGTTGGCACTGCCCTTGGCCTGCCTCAACCGTGGGACAGGCTGTCGACCTGAGTGTCCCTAAGGTGCTGTGCTGACAAAGCCCCCAGTGCAGATCCATTGGCACAGATCTGCTGAAGTCAGGCACCAGGACTGCTATAATCACACATTTGGACCCATCTTGGGAGCTACAGAATCAGCTGATACACTGGCCCTGCCTCACTGTACCCCAGCTGGCAAAGCCCACAGCTGCTAGCACCAGACCTGCCCCAGTCAGGGCAGTACTCTGCTCGGATGTGCTGCAGACCCTGAGATTTCAAAGCTGCTAGCAGTGGCATAAATCCATGGATCGCATAGACGCTGGGACAGTGCTCAGATTTCAGCCCCTGCTCCATGTGTGGGTCACCAGCTGGCACTTGCGCACTCCCAGAGCTTGTAGAGGTGGAGCTGCCTCCCTTGTGAGCATGCCAAGAATAAGGCTGCTTTGGCAGGGCCCCTCCCTTAGTCACGTGGTAACAATTGGGCTTCTGTGGTGCACTCAGGCTCTGTCCTTTGTACACCCTTGTTGTGTTTTGGACCACACTCCGGCAACTTCAGGCTGTCTCTACACAGCCAACCCCAGTCCTCTTCTCAGGTCTGTCAGCTGAAGCCCGAGTTTCAGCCTCTAGTCCCCATGTGACCCAGAGGATGCAGGTCTTGGGCTTGATAGTGCAGGGAGGTGGCCAGGACCATCTGTGCTGGTGTCTCTTGGTACTGCCTGCCTCAGTCTGGCTGCTGTACTCGCTGATCTCCCAGCCAGTGAAGGGACTTCCCAGGGTGAGGAAACCTTTCCTCTTTCACAGCTCCCTCCCAGGGGCACAGGCCCAGTCCCAATTCCTTTTTTTGTTTTTTCATCCTACTGGGTTATGTGGTAATCTTTCTTACAACTTTAGTTGTATGAGATCTTCTGCCTGCGTTCAGTAGGTATCCTGTGAGAATTGTTCCACATGTAGATGTATTTTTCATGTATTCGTAGGAGGAGGTGTGCTCCATTTCCTTCTATTCTGCCATGTTGATCCCCTTTTTCATTCTTGATTTTAATAATTTGGGTCTTCTCTCCTTTTCTTTTGATTTACTGATTGATTGATTGATTCCCCTCTGTTCTGTAAGGTGGTTTTCCAGGCTCTTTTCTTTTGAGTACTTCTTAATGCTGCTGTTTTTTGTTTTTTTTTGTTTTCTTTTGGCTGCGTTGTGTCTTCGTTGTTGCACATGAGCTTTTTCTTGTTGTGGCGAGCAGGGCTACCCTTCATTTCGGTGTATGGGCTTCTCATTGCGGTGGCTTCTTTTGTTGTGGAGCATGGGCTCTAGGCACACAGGCTTCAGTAGTTGCAGCATGCAGACCTCAGAGTGTGTGTGCTTCAGTAGTTGTAGTGCGTGGGCACAGTAGTTGCAGTGCGTGGGCTCTAGGTCATGCAGGCTTCAGTAATTGTGGCATGTGAGCTCCGTAGTTGTGGCTCGAGGGCTCTAGTGCACAGGCTCAGTAGTTATGGCGCACAAACTTAATTGTTCCACGGCGTGTGGGATCTTCCTGGACCAGGGATCGAGCCCACATCCCCTGCATTGGCAGGCAAATTCTTAATCACTGTGCTACCAGGGAAGTCCCTTCTCTCCTTTTCTATTGATCAGTTAGGCCAAGATTTGTCAATTTTATTGTTCTTTTCAAAGAACCAACTTTTATTATTGATTTTCTATATATTTAAAAATATCCTCTATTTCATTTATTTCCACTATAATATTTGTTATTTTATTCCTTCTGCTTGCTTTGGATTTAGTTTTCTCATTTTCTCCTTTCTTAATGTGAAAGGTTAGGTTATCATTGTGATCTTTATTATTTTTAATGTACTATTTACAGCTACAAATTTCCTTCTAGGCAATGCTGTAGAAACATTCTATAAGTTTTGGAATGCTGTATTTTTGTTCCCAAAACAAAATAAAACCATTTTTTCTTTCCATTGAATACAACATGAACTGTAGGATGAATTAAATGTCTTTTTATTGTTTACCTTTATTATCAAGGTTTATTTTAATATCAGATGTTTAAACAACTCTGGTTAGTTGGTGATATCATTTACTGCTGGTATTGTTACAGCAATATGTTCAGTACATTCTTGAGTTTGTTTTTTGATTCACCTTGTAGTAATTATTGGATTCCCTTCAAGCATGGATCCATAGGATTTCTTAATTTACTGATTCTTGATAAGCACATTTTCTTATTTTAAATAAAAAATGTTGAATCTAATCTTTGTATCTAATTCAAGGCATTAAATCTTTTATTGAGGTATTGTTGAATTACAGTATTATGTAAATTTCAGGTGTACAGCATAGTGATTCACAATTTTTAAAGATTATACTCCATTTATAGTTATAATAAAATATTGGCTGTATTCCCCATGCTGTATAACATATCCTTGTAGCTTATTTATTTTATACATAGTAGTTTGTACCTCTTAATCCTCCCTCCTATCTTGCCCCTCCCCCCTTCCCTCTCCTCACTGGTAATGACTAGTTTGTTTTCTATATCTGTGGGTCTTTCTTTTTTGTTATATTCACTAGTTTGTTTTATTTTTTAGATTCCATATATAAATTATAGCATATAGTATTTGTTTTTCTCTGTCTGACTTATTTCACTAAGCGTGATGCCCTCCAAATCCCTCCGTGTTGTTGCACATGGCAAAATTCCATTCTTTTTTATGACTGTGTAGTATTCCATTGAACATATATACCACTTCTTTTTTTTTTTTTTCTGTGGTACGTGGGCCTCTCGCTGTTGTGGCCTCTCCCATTGCAGAGCACAGGCTCGGGACACGCAGGCTCAGCAGCCATGGCTCACGGGCCTAGCCACTCCATGGCATGTGGGATCTTCCCGGGCTGGGGCACGAACCTGTGTCCCCTGCATTGGCAGGTGGACACTCAACCACTGCGCCACCAGGGAAGCCCCATACCACATCTCCTTTATCCATTCATCTCTTGATGGACACTTAGGTTGTTTCCATGTCTTGGCTATGCTACACTTATAATAGTCAAGTCATTTTTATTCATATTATTTTAATAATTAATTTTTCTGATTTATCTTTTTTGTTTTCTCTTTCTGACCCTGCTCTTAAACATATATTTGATTTCCCAGACCTATCATCTGTATGTGTGTGTGCATGCGCACACATACATGTGTGTGCGTGCGGGAGGTTTTCAATGATATTTAATAGATATTATGAATTATTTAACTAGGTCTGGTAATAGTCTGGATTTTATTTTGGCATCTCAAACTACTGAAGTATTAGTTATTCTTTAAAGATTAATAGGACATATTGTCGAATATACATATGATAAACATATGCCAGTTATGTGATCTGTGTAACCTAGCTAAGAAATTAAGCAATCTGACTTTTATGCTCTTGTGGGTTTTTTTAATTTAAAAAATTGAAGTATAGTTGACATACAGTATTGTATTAGTTTCAGGTGTACAAGATAGTAATTCAACATTTATATACATTACAAATTGATTATCACATTGTCTAGTGACTGTCACCATACAAAATTATTACAGTACTATTGCCAAGTCTGTCATCCATTTTTATCATCTTCATCTAATTCATCTCTTTACCCTCCTCTAAGTTAGGTGCAAAGTTAAAAATTATGAGTTTTTACTTTACTAATTAACATTTATAAAATAACTTATTTATGTTTATAGCTCCCTTGCAGATTTTAATTAGATAATTATGTTTTCCCTTGCTCCATGGAAGAGCCATGTAGTTATAGTTCTTTTAATGTCTGTAAACAATTAAGCACTACACACGTAACCCCATTTAGGGTTGTTCTGTGTATCTCCCTGAAGAACTAGGAAGTAGCTTCTGCTTTCTTTCTCCAGGTCTCTGATTCACATCCATGTCTGCCACCTGCCACAGCCAGTGTTAGGGAACACCCTCTGAAGAGGTTTAATTCGACTCATATTATAATAGCTTGTTTCATTTGCATAGAGCTGTCATTGTACAAAATCCTGTTGTTTTTACCAGACACCAAGCTTTGATTCCAGTCTGACTTGTTGCATGGCAGGAAAATATTCAGTTTTCACATAAATAATATATTTAGGTCATGGATTCATACTCAACAGGCTTGACAGAATATGGTAGTTCACATCCACATTTTTTTTCCAACTTGGGGTATAAGAGTGAGATCACTTGGAAGGGACATTCTTGGTACAGCCACTCTGATCTCCCTTGGGTCTTCAGCTAGCTGCTGATGCAGGTTCAGGAAACTGTGACACTCGCCTTACCTGACCAACCTAAGAAGCTGTCAGTGGCCTTACTCTTGTAAAACACTTCTGGATGAGTGAGCCATAAGTGGTACATATCCAATTAGCAGAAAACATTTGATCACATGGGACTGATATATTAAACTTAAAATACACATTCTACATATATAAAAATTATTTATGGTTTTGAATTCCTTTCCTGAGTGGGGTTTATCATTCTGTATCCCATTTTTACAAATACCCCTATGTCTGGGATGCATTACATGATCCTCATTTCAGATATTTCCTACTGTCCCACTGCTTTCTCTAACTTCATAGATGCTAAGTTGTTTGATGCTAAGTTGTCTTGAATATTTTGGAAGTATGATGCAGCAGTTTTCTAGATATTTATCCTTTCTTTGTTAGTGAATGGATTTCAGAGAGAGTTACTTTCTCTGATTCTTTAAAATTACCCTCTTCTTCTTTTAGCATCATTTCAAGGATCTTCTGGTTTAACGAAAAAAACCAAGATGAAATAACTCAATTGAAAACGGGTCTAAGTGTGCTGACTTTCCAATTATTTTGCATGACCTTTTCAAAAAGAAACCTTAAGACTCTGTGAGCTTTTTCTTTTCTTAGTCCTTTCCCAAAAGGAAGGTCAGCTTCTGAGGTTTTGTGACCCATTCAAATCTGGAGGGAGTTTCCACTGGGTATTCTGCTTATACTTTAGACACTTGTTCCCGAAAACACTCCTTGCTGCAGTGACCTTCTGTATATTATGAACTCTAGTCCCATAAATTCCCCTCTGTTCCATAAAGAGGTTTTAGTGGGGTTTTTTCCCAGGCTCTTTGTTTGTTTTTTTTTTTTTGATGTTTTTCTTTCTTTCCTTTTTTTTTTTCTGGCTGTGTTGGGTCTTCGTTGTTGCTCACAAGCTTTTTCTAGTTGTGGCAAGTGGGGGCTACTCTTCGTTGCGGTATGCAGGCTTCTCATTGCAGTGGCTTCTCTTGTTGCGGAGCACGGGCCCTAGAGTGTGCAGGCTTCAGTACTTGTGGTGCACAGGCTTAGTTGCTCCGTGGGATCTTCCCAGATCAGGGATCTAACTCGTGTCCTCTGCATCGGCACGTGGATTCTTAACCACTGTGCCACCAGGGTAGTCCCAATGCTGCTGTTTTTAAAACTACAAACCAGATCTTTATGCATTCTTCTAGCTAATTTGGTGTGTAATGTATTTAGCAGACATTCTTTGAGATCTTGGGTATCTGATGACAAGTTTCTTAGTTTCAGGATTAGAGCATTTGTTCTTTGTTTTCATTTTTTCCTGGTCATTCTTACAAACTATGGGTGGGAGAGTTAGTAGCTTGTGTCCATATCATTATCTTACTCAGAAGCCTGTGTTTATTTTTAATAGATGATTAAAATTGACCTTTCAGGTCATTTTCATTCTTGAATTTTTATATAAGCAAATTTTGCCCTAAGACTATTTCTATAGTCAAGAAGTTTCTCAGGTCAAATAGATGCTGTCAAAATAATGACTCCAGGAACTGTTAAATGTCATGAGGAACTAACATTTTGCCTCTAGTTATCACAAAAATCATTCAACTGTATCTAAGCTGTAAAGAAATATTAGCTTGTATGGCCTAACCTTGCTGATTGATGCCCTGATTAAATTACAGAGGAAACCTTGGCAAGTTAGTGCAGATTTTAGAAAATTCTGTTGCTTTACAAATAAAGCTCACAGTTCTCACCTCAGGAAGGCATTATAATATATATGAAAGCATTTTAACTGAGAGGATGTAACGCCTTGAAAGACACATCAAGCCCTCAGGTCGAGAGTTGTCATTCTGGATCGACAATGTGCTTTGATGTAAATGTGCACCAGGCCCACATCCATATGAGCAAACTGGCTCATGGAACGACTCTTCCATTTATTTTCAACTCTCTATCAAATACTCAGCACAATCATAGGGTTATAATAGCCATCATAAAAATCATGACATGACAGCCGTAGGCTTTCTTACCTAAGTATTGTTACTCATAACAAAGGAAGCAGTATAAAGGTATTAAGAATATGTTAAATATACCATTGTTTTAATTTTGTTAGCATCTTATCAGAGAGAATCAAACTTTACCTCTTAAATACAATTCACTGACAGGTGAAAAACAATGGCAAAGGCTAAAGCAAATATAACTTATGGAGGACCAATTAGAAGAAGGTGAGGCTAAAGGTAGAATAACCAGATAGACTAATGAAGTAGTCCAGGTGAAAACTGAGCAAGGCCTCCTAACCTTTTTCAATCTGGATTCTTCAAGGGAATTAAACACTAGAGAAAACTGAGTGATACTTTTTCAATTCTCTAATTCTGGATTTCTGAATGTATAAGAGATAAATATAGTATATTCAATGGGTGTATTATGACATTAGGGCTTAAGTCTCTTGCTAGACCCCTGATTGAGAAAGGCTAAGGCCCAGTGAGTGGTAATAGAACAAAAACTTGATTTATAAAGATATATGAGATAGACACAATAAGAATAACTTTCCTATCAAAATTGGGAAAGATTGAACATTTAATATGGCCCCAGATTTTTAACTTGAAAAACTGGGCTTCTGAGATAAAGAATATAGGTAAAGGAATACATTTATGGAAACTTTTATAACTTCATTTTGGGTTTATTTAGTTTGAAGTGCCTTTAGGGTATTTAGGTAAAGATATTTAGTATGTGAATCTGAATCTCAGGAGATTTCAGCTAGTTGTGTGAGTTATCTACTGCCACATAATGCTACATAATAAAATATCCCAAATATGTTTAGCTTTTAATATAAGAATTATTTCTCTAGCTCATAATTTTGTGGGTCATCAGTAAAGATTGGGCTTATCTGGGAAGATCTGATTTCACCTGGCCTCTTTCATATATCTGTTTTCAGGCCAAGCCGCTGTGTATCTCATCTTCTGGTAGCGTCATTGGAGTGCCTTCAAAATCTTCCACATGTCTCATCCTCTACACGTTTCTCACATTCCTCCCACAGGGTAGGCTGGATGTGTTCTCACAAAGAGGCTCAAGCACAAAGACAAGCAAGCTCAACTATACAAGAGAACCGACAGACTTGTGCATATTCTCTTGAGGACTAGGCTTGAATGGGCATAACATAATTCCCTTCTCATTCTATTGGCCAAAGCCCAGAGTGAAAGAGGGTGGGGACTACAAAGTAACAAGGTCAAAGGCTTGGATACAGGAAGAGGTGGAGAATTGAATCCATTTTTGCATTCTATCATTTCATATGGATAGAGTGACCGTGCATCCAGGTTTGCCCAGAAAAGTCCCAGTGTATTCCTGTTATCTTTATAGAACTATTAATAGCACCCCCCTTACTCTAAAAATTGCTCCAATTTGAGTGATATATTATATGGAAGCCCTACATTGTGGGGGTTGATTAGGAATAGATGAACTAATTGGAGCAGAATGTTCAATGGGAGGAGAAGAGACTCTTGATTTATGATTAGAGTCTATGAAGGAGGTGCAAGGGAGCAGGATATGAGCCAGGACAGAATGGATCTGAGGAAGCCAGGAAAAAAAGAGATGCATGAAACAGGGTTAATGAGAAGGTCAGCACCACCGAAGTGTGAGATAAGATATAGAGTGAATATGTCCATTGCATTTGACAACTTAGAAGTGTTTGGAACACAGTGAAGAGGGTTCAGAAGAGTGATTGAAGTAGATTGAAGAGTAGACTCTCTTCTTGCTCTCATGCTGATTTAACATTGAAACTTTTTGTTTGTCTCTTCTGGGCCTTAGATTTAAAACAAGAGGGACTGATCTCTGAGGAATAATGTCCTTAGAGTGCTACCATTCTCAGGGTCTGAAAACTAAATACCAACTCCAGACTAAAACCATATGTACAAGAACAAAGACCTATAGCTTATATTTCTTCCATATCTATCATTTTGACACTAAATAAAAATGGGTCTGATGAGTATTCATTAGGAATTATTATCATTTTATTTTATTATGACTGTAAATTTATTTTTTCTCTGTATTTGATGTCCTTGGTTGACATAAAACTCAATAAGACCTACTGTAGTTACATTAAATATTAACCAGGGCATTATTTTAAAACATTGGGGAAGCTATGATAGCTCAGCCTGATATGAAACCCTAACTGAGGCTATGAAAATAAGACACCTTTAAGGCTTGTCAAGATATTTTTGACATTTGTCCTAACTTTAATGATGCAAATACGATAATACCAACAACCCCAGTAGAGAGTTTACTTTAAAAATCTTTGCAGATTTGACATTGTGTGTAAGTTTCCAACTACAGGCAGGTGCAGCCTTAATGGCAGTAAATGACATTAACTTTTTTGAATAACAAAACCCTGCGTTTCAAGTTTAGGAACATTGCTTTCAGTAATTTGAAACTTCAAGGATAACTAATTGACTAACACATAAAAGGACAGAAAATCTGACTAGTATTTACTTTGCAACAGAAAAGAAAACAGAAAACAAAAGGAAGAGAAGAAACACAATCTTTATGTAGTTGAATCTTTTTCTTGGCTGCTTCTTACGTTTTGCAAACCTATTTTGTGTGAGTGAACATCAAATTCCCTTTGGGATTCTCAATTTCATTAATTTTATCAATAAAAATAGCCTTCTTGTGGAGAAAGGAATAAATCACATATAAATGAAATTCAAGAGATTACACCAGGAGCAGAGCTTTTACCTTGACTAATCCAATAGCTTTGGCCAAATATCTCAATGTCAGAAGCATTGTAAGTATTCTACAAGGTATGTCTGGCAAAGAGAAATCAATAACGAAGTATTGGACTTGATTAAAATGTTTACTTTTCCCCTCCACCCTTCTCCTTCCAAAGATAAATAGCCCTTTCCCATAACTAATATGATCTGTTATAGTTATTGGCTGGTCTTGTTTCTTATCATAGTACCCCAGGCCTTAGAACTCATTTCTGAATCGTGTACTTTTCTGCCACTGCATAATTTCAATGTTGGGGTTTGTGCTCTGCTGTCATGGCATGTGTCACTAAGCTTACAGGCTCCGGACACGCAGGCTCAGCGGCCATGACTCAGGGGCCCAGGCGCTCCGCGGCATGTGGGATCTTCCCAGACCGGGGCACAAGCCCGTGTCCCCTGCATCGGCAGGCAGACTCTCAACCACTGCGCCACCAGGGAAGCCCAGATTCTGACAACTTTTTAATGCATTTTATAATTTTTATAAAAGAGGCAACATGCTTAGCAAGATAATTCAGATCAAGTTTGCTCAGCTTAAATGTAGTTAAGTCTTCTCAATCATTTTGCTCATCAAAGGCTCTTGGATATCATAGAAAATTCCAGAAAACTGACCATGATATTTATCTAGCACCTCAAGGTCTTTACATAGTCTCTTTTTTCTGCTTGAAATATTCACTAGACTCTCTCCCCTCCCCGACCCCCTCATCGTTTACATAGCTAACTCTTAATTTGTTTTCAGGGCTAAGTATCTTAGTCAGTTTAGTTCTGCTATAACAAAATTACCATAGACTGGGTGTCTTGAACAACAAACATTTATTTCTCAGTCTGGAGATCTCAGTCTAAGATCAAGGTGCTGGTAGATAGGATGTCAGGTGAGAGCCTACTTCCTGATTTGCAGATGGCCATCTTCTCATTGTATCCCCACATGGTAGCAAAGAAGAAGCAAGCTATGTTCTGTCTCTTCTTACAAAGGCACTGTTTCCATTCATGAGGGCTCCAACCTCACAACCTACTTACCTACCAAAGGCTCCATCTCCAAATACAATCACATAAGGGGTTAGGATTTCAACATCTGAATTTTTGGTGGAGGTGGGGACTCAAACAGTCAGTCTGTAGCACCAAGTTTCAAAGTCACTATTAAGGGCATTCCCTGATCCTCCCAGATTAGTAAAATTTCCCAGATATAGTTTTTCACTTAATATCTTCTTATCAGCATTCATCACACAAGAGATTTTTAAAAAAGAATACCTGTGTTCTCTGCTGGATTGTGAACTCTGGGATAATAGGGCTGGGAATCATACTGCTCACTTCTATATTCCCAACATTTTGTGGCACTAAAAAATATTTGCCATCATACTACTGTTATAGTTGCTATTTTAAGACATCATGATCTAATTTATGGATCATGACAAAAACTGCCTTACTTTTATGCCTGCCTCCCTTAAGTCCATATTGTCCAGCCCTGACTGATTTGTTATCCTAAAACACTGCTATCTATCGTGTTATATTCCAGTGCAACTACTCTGTCACTATCTGTTATTTCTGGCAACAACAAAAAAAAAGAGATAAAGAGAGAAAAGATGATTCTCTTCAGAATAACAGTCAAGGACCTCCATAATTTGACTCAGATAAATTTTCTGATTTTGGCACACCCCTTTTCTCCAACACAATGCTTAGTCCTGGCCAAAGTACCTAAGAAACTGGATACAAAATACTTAATCCTGCTCTTGGACTTTATTTTGACTTTTTACCCTGTTCCTTACTCACTTTGGATGCTCTCCACCTTCTCATTTGTCCATCCAGAGCCTTCCCCATTTTGAAGTCCAGGCTGATCTCACACCTTCTACAAAGCAGAAGGTTCAGTCTGCTTTGGACAGACCAGTCTTCAGTGATTTCTCTTTCTGTTCAATTTCCATTAAATATTACTATTTTAGTTACGTTTCTATCCCATTTTACCATTTACCATAAAGGAATATTTTATTTGTCCTTTATCATCTCCATACTTCAAAGGTTTGAAAAACTAAATGATAAACAAACACAGAAAATATATATATATATATAAACAAAGAATAGTTTTCCTTGTAAAAATTAACTGATAATTCATGATTGTAAATGCATACTCTTGAACAACATAGTATTAAAATGGTATTGACATGCTATAACAGTTAGTTGATATAATTTAAGGAAAAGAAGACATTGGAGAAGCTCAGAGATAGTGAAGATTAATATGAATCAAACAGCATCTCTCCCCTTTTGCTGGTTAAAAATAAACAAAATCTGGAATATTGTACATGGCAAAGCAATTCATTAGCTGCCATTGAAAAAATGAAATGCTTGTAATTTCTTGACATAAACTTTAGAAAAGTGTAGCTAAAGAAAGAAAGGAAGAGATTGTGTAGGAACATTTGAAGTTTCCAGTTGAGTTGCCTCAATCCTACCCACATTAGTGGGAAAGGTAAATTAGAATGTATTAAGACTTCTCAACAATAATGCACAATTTGGATATACGCAAATTAAAGGAGAGTCTAGGCAGCTAGGAAAAAATAATAGAAAAGTTGTAAGTGCAGAAGTAACTTTCTACTACCATAGGTTTTCTTTAAGTGTAGGAGAAACAACTAGAAGCTCCTCATCTTCCAGGGCCCCATATAAATTAGTAGGAAGAGTCTGGGTCCTGCTATCCCTTAGGGAAAACAGTACTCTAGCTTAAAGAGAATAAATGATTATAAGAAACATTTTTTAAAATCAGAAACAAAAGAGCAGTTCCCAAACTGCTCCTCAAATGAAAACTCACATGATCCAGTTAAGTTGACCACCTCCACACACAAGCATGCAGACACAAACACACACACAGATTTTAGTGGTATACCAGTGAAAAATATAAAATCCTTAGCTCTTAAAGTCTAGATTGGAAGGGAAGACAAACAGATCTCAAATAAATAGGCAAGGGAGTAAAGGGGAATTCACTCTCACCATATCAAAGCAAAATAACTTACAAGAAAACATACACAGCTAAAAATAAATTTTAACCTTTCAAGGGAGTGATAATATAAAAATGAATTATATTCCAAGAAAGCTTGCAACAATCACTAACTGCAGAGAAGATAGGAAAACAATTTTAAAAGTTGGGGAAGAAATAACAGATGTGGAGGACATAAACAAATGTCACAACATAAGTATAATTGGTGTCACTGACATGAAAGAGAAAGTATATTCATAGATATAAAAAAATATTTCCTACTGTTGAGTTTGAAGGTTTCTTTGTATATTTTCAGTAGCAGTCCTTTAACAAATGTGTCTTTTGCAAATATTTTTCCGACTCTGTTGATTCTCTTGACATTGTCTTTCACAAGGCAGAAGTTTTTAATTTAAAAAAAATATAGCTTACCTATTATTTCTCTCATGGATCATTTCTTTGGTATTGTAAAAAGGCATCACTATGACCAAGGTCATCTATATTTCCTCCTATGTTACCTTATAGGAGTTTTTATAGTTTTACATTTTACATTTAGGTCTATAGTCCATTTTGAGCTAACTTTTGTGAAGGATGTAAGATCTGTGTCTAGATTCATTTTTTGGTATGTAGATGTCCAGTTGTTTGAACACTATTTGTTGAAGAGACTATCTTTGTTCCATTGTATTGTCCTTTCTCCTTTGTCAAAGAGAAGTTAACTGTATTTATGGGGGCCTATTTCTGGGCTTTTTCTTCTGTTCCATTGATTTATTTGTCTATTCTTTCACAAATATCACACTTCCTTGATTACTATAGCTTTAGTGTAAGTCTTGAAGTCAAGTAGTGTCAGTCTTTCAACTATGTTCTTCTCCTTCAATATTGTGTTGGCTCTTCTGGGACATTTGCCTCTCCATATACTTTAGAATCAGCTTGTCCATATCCACAAAATCATTTCCTGGGATATTGATTGTGATTGCATTGAATCTATAGATAAGTTGGGAAGAACTGACATCTTGACAATATTCAGTCATCCTTTCTCTAAACATGGAATATTTATCCATTCATTTAGTTCTTTGATTTCATTCATCAGAACTTTGTAGTTTTCCTTGTATAGATCTTATACACATTTTGTTAGATTGATACCTTAGTATTTCATTTTTTGGGGGGTGACCAGTATATTTTTAAATCATGTTTTCTTCAGAGTATTTATGAATTTTGACATACTATCATTAACTTTTAGATTGTTATTTTTCTTTCTAGTTTAATTTTTATTTTTGTAAATATAATTTTACATATACAAAAATATAAATTAAAAAGCATAAAACAATTTTACTTATGACTCTTTATGATATTAATGGGCCATCAGTAAGACTTTCAAATAGTGCCAATATAAATAAAAATTTTAAATCTATGGGAACTTTGGATAGGGACTAAAATAAGCTTGTCATTGTATGTATATGTCCCCAAATGCGTCAATTCTCTTATTAGCCAGAGAGTAGTATAATATTTCAGTAATAGTTTACAGTATTCCAAGTACTTTTGTCATTGTGATGTTTGGGGACACCAAGCATATCATCCAGGTATACAGATCTATAGGTAGAGTCATTCTGGGATGATCTGACCTAAATTGACACAAGTCCAGTGTGCAGTTGATCTGTAGGAGTAACTAAAATTCATATTCTTCTAGTTATTTTTTTAATTTATTTTATTCAAGTATAGTTGATTTATAATGTGTTAATTTCTGCTGTACAGCAAAGTGATTCAGATATATGTATCTTCTTTTTCATATTCTTTTCCCTTATAGTTTATCACAGGATATTGAATATAGTCTCCTATGCTCTACAGTAGGACCTTGTTGTTTATCCATTCTATATATAATAGTTTGCAATCCCAAACTCCCAATCCATCTTTCACCATGCCCCCAACCCACCTTGGCAACCACAGTCTGTTCTCTATGTTTGTGAGTCTGTTTCATAAATAAGGTCATTTGTGTCACATTTTAGATTCCACATGTAAGTGATATCATATGGTATTTGTCTTTCTCTTTCTGACTTACTTCACTTAGTATGATAATCTCTAGGTCCGTCCATGTTGCTACAAATGGCATTATTTCATTCTTTTTTATGGCTGAGTAATATTCCTTTGTATATATATAACACATCTTCTTTATCCATTCATCTGTGGATGGACATTTAGGTTGTTTCAATGTCTTGGCTATTATGAATAGTGCTGCTATGAACAGAGGGGTGCATGTATCTTTTTGAATTATAGTTTTGTCTGGATATATGCCCAGGAGTGGGATTGCTGGGCCATATGGCAGCTCTATTTTTAGTTTTTTGAGGAACCTCCATACTATTTTCCGTAGTGGCTGCATATATTCTTCTACTTTAGATGAAACACGTTTAGAATTCCTTAGTTGTTATTTAAAGAAAATAAAGTAATTAAAAATAATACAGCTCTGTATAATTTGGTGTAATGAATAGTACGTTATTAACAATGAAGCATGTTTGGCTATGCTTTACAGCCAAATTTGAATACCAGTATCCTCACAGTAACTGCACAATAATAATAATAATAATCATGTACCATTTGACTCTGGTGCTGCTTCTTCTGCCCACTCTGTTTCCACAGTCTTTACTTTGGATCTTGCAGTAGTTTGCCAAACTTCCTCATCACTTTCTCCACCCAATTATTTTATATCTAAGACTTTGTTGTGTTTTTGAATACCTTTAAAAATATGTTTCCTTTTTTTTGTTTCTACATCCACATGCGTTTCCTTAAGCTTTCAGCATTATATCAATGCTATTTTATTTTCTAGAGATTTCACCCTCCAAGAGCCATGCTGTCTGTTGTTAGTCTCAGGCTAAAGCTTGTGCTTAGCTCTAGTGGGTCACTGCCAGTCAGAGCTCATTGCACACTATGCTTATCCATATATGATGGATGATGAACATCTAATTTCTAATTCCAGCTTCTGCTGTAGCTAACTGTTCCATAGCCAGCAATTTAGTCCTTACATGGAGTGATGGCACAGTGGGAGTTCACATTTATTCTGTGCACAAAACCTCATCTTATCTGCAAGAAAAAGCTGACTTCCTGGAAGATAGCAAGAAGAGCAATCATCCTTTTAAAAAACAATGCCTTTCCTGCCCCTGAGTTACTTTTTATTATTATTATTATTTCTTTAAATCAGTGTGCCCCATGCAAATGACAACTCCTTAAAGAGTATTATACAGAGATACACAAAGTTTACTTCTTAATGCCCACAACTGCTCTGTGGGTTATATTTTGGCAAACATCCTTAGTTTAATCCATACTAGGGAGTCACGGTAGAAAGGTACTATTTCTTCCTTTTACAGATGAGAATACTAGTCTCCAGAAAGACTGTTTGTTTCATAAGCAACCAGGCTTTTAATTGGCAAAGATGTGATTAGAACATAAGAGTCTAACTTCTGCTAATATTCTAGTTTAACCTATTTCCAGAACAATCAAGAGCTATTGAGTATGAAATTTAATACACCTAAAGGATTTTTTTTACTTATAAAATTTGAGGTGCAGAATTCACAGAGAAAAGAAACTAATATCTATCCTGCTTGTTGTTAATTCCTTGGTAAATGGTACAGCCCTGGTGAAGAATATCCGATCTGTGAAGGCTTGGCAAATTCAGGTGAAATTTGTGCTGTTTTTCCAGTGTTTATGAGAAATGTGATGGAAAATTTCCTGAGATCATATTTATGTTCCCCTATCCACACCACTGATTTTATGGTGGAACAGATGACACTCCCAGAAAGATCAGCAAAACATTTTGGGGATTATGAGATCTTTGGAAATTAGAGAACTTGGGGATATATGTGTTGTTACTATTACTTCTTTCCCTTATCACACTTGCAGGGATGGAGGGACAAGATTGGTGAACAGCCTACTTTGTACATGATTTAAGTTAATGGAGTTTGGATTTCTGAAAAGTGGTTTTATAAACCGAAATGCTCAATTGGGTTCCCAGGTAGAAATGCAGTATAGCTCAGAATATTAGAAACAGGTTTGTTTATCCTGAAACAAACTGATATTGTCAAGAGAACTTCAACCTGAATATGAGCCTGGTCATTAAAAAAAAGAAAAAAAAATCTGTCATGGAAAGGAAAATAGCAATTTGTATGTGGAACATGAGAAGTAATAAAAGAATAAGAGTATCTAATGCCTCAGAGAATGGGAAATAAGCAAAGTGAACCACATATTTTAATTATGTGGAAATACATATGATCTTAAATTTATTACCAAGATTTAAAGAGATAGGATGCAAGATTGGAATAGAATAATGGAAATACATGGCTTATTCAATAGAAAAAGACCAATTTGAGTCAAGGTAGAGTAGATGTACAGCTTCTTAGATCCCTGTGTACCTCTAAAGTGGAAGTGGCATGGAGAAGAATATTTGGATGATAAAGAAGGTGAGTAGCATGTCATCCTAGGGCATGATAGATTTCCTCCTCTACTCTGAAAGCTATTGAGTAAAAGTAGAATTATTTGAATTCTGAATGATGCCAAGGATTATTACTAACTTTAATGAGGTGGGGGAAGAAGACTTTTTAACAGAGCTGCTCAAGACCAAATAAACTGAGTTTCCTGTTACCAGAAGTTTTAAATAGAGACTGGGCAATAAAATAATATAAAATTAATAGAAATAATTAAAATGAGAGATGTGTGAGTGGATTAGATAGATTTAAGGAGTCTTCCAGCCTGGAGATTCTAGAATTCCATGATACATGAATTCACTTTCGTCAAGCTAGTTTTGACTATATCTTAATTGTCCCTATAATACTGCCAATTATGGAAAACATCTTATTTTGTACCAGAAACAAAGGCACTGCTTCTTGTAGAACCATAGAAATATCCTGATCATTTGTATTCATTGTAAGGATTTCAGCCAGTGTGGCTTTGGCAGATGTGGATCATGAGAAAACCTTATTCCAAGGTTGAATGTTCCTTCCCAGAAATGTGAGGAAAATTGTTTTCTAATTGTACTTTCCAAACTGGATGTGGAGAATAATTATTTCGAAAATATTATCCCAGTTTCAGTTAGAATTTTCACATGCCTGTGTAAAGCAATCCTCTTTACTACATTTCTTATCTTATTGCAGCTTTGTGCAACAACTCTTGGTGCCAAAGCAGAGGCTGCTAAGAAAGTATTTCATTCTATATTTAGTCTTTTGCTTCAGGTGATGAAATACGTTGTCCTGCCTCTGTTGACCTTGAGTATTTTTGCCAGATCAATCCTCCAAAGACTTGAACTCAGGATCACACCTCCATATTTTGGTTACCATGTATTCCTGAAAGTCAGAAAAGAGTCCATTGAAAAACTGTGCATTTCAGGATTTTTACTGACTCAGATCAGAGGTTAAAAGAAGGTAAGGTAACAAAGCAGCATCATCACAGAGAGGCTTTCCACTGGAAAAATGGCATATCCTCATTATTACAGTTTAGACTTGGAACAATCTTTTAGCTAAGTGGACAACGCAAGTGTTAGACTGAGACTTTAT